>NW_028141159.1:25358306-25418171 GCF_030444845.1 Prenolepis imparis
AAGCAGTGGTATCAACGCAGAGTACTAGTGTCTCGTGTAAAGTGTCTTGTGCAAAGTGTCTCGTATAAAGTGTCGTTTTAAATTTTAAAATACAGAGAGATTTGTTCATTTTCTGTGCATATTTGATTTTCATCCGCATTAATCTCTTCATCAAACGTGAAGGATGGCTGATGAACAGAGGTACGCACAACATTATGATAAAGTGTGGGAAGATAGTTTCTTTGCATATATTTTTAATAAAACGATTTGTCTTCTGTGCGGTTATAAACCATCTCTTGTTAAAAAATATAATATTGAGATACATTACGAAAAAAAACATTTGAAAGAGTATTCAAAATATGTAGGTCAAGAAAAGTTTAATTTAATAGAAGGATTAAAATTAGTATATCAAGAAAGTTGTAATCCAATTTTTGAAATCAATAATGTTACATCGTCTTCAAAAGCAGTTACTGCTTCATATGCCATATCGCACCTTATTGCAAAACATTCTAAGCCGTTTACTGAAGGTGAATTTATAAAAGAATGCCTTATCGAAGCCGTAAAATCATTCGGAAATTCGTTAACTGTGTCAGATGCTTCTAGTATTCCATTAAGTAAAAAAACAGTAGCATCGAGAATTACTGACATCGGTTCTTCCATAGAAGAAAAATTAAAATATTTATTAGCAACGTATTTTTCATTGTGTCTGGACGAAAGCACCGATAATCGACACGTGAGCCAGTTGAGTATTTTTGCTCGAATCGTACAAAACGATTTTTCATGTGTCGAGGAGCTTTTAGATTTCGTATCATTACATGACACAACAACCGGTTTAGACATTTTTTAAGCCGTTGAACAAACACTTCAAAAATTAAATACCGATTTTTCCAAATGTTCGGCTATCGTTACTGATGGCGCAAAAGCGATGACTGGTTCAAAAACGGGATTCTTCGGCCAAATAAAGCAGCGAGATTTAAAGTTCCCTCTTATTCATTGTATAATACATCAAGAAGCATTATGTGGAAAAGCAGTTAAACTGTGCACCGCAATGAAAATTGTCGCAAAAATTATTAATGCAATTAAAGGCGGTAACAAATCTCTTATTCATAGAAAATTCCAATCTTTTCTGGAAGAACACGACGCAATTTATAAAGATATACCTTTATATTGCGAAGTTAGGTGGCTCAGTGCCGGAAAATGTTTGGAAAAATTTTTTGCGGTAAGAAAAGAAATCTTCCTTTTCTTGCAAGAAATGTCTCTTGCAAAATGTGATGATTTTAAGTCCTTCTTTGAAGATTTAGATTTTCTTTCCGAACTTGCCTTTATTACTGATTTAACTTCTCATTTAAATCACTTAAATCTGAAGCTGCAAAAGGCAAATCAAACCATTTCTCAATTAGTAAGTCATATTGACTCATTCCGCAGGAAATTAGTGTTACTAAAAAATCATTTAGAAAGCAATATATTTCATTTTTACCCATCTTGCCAGATTCTTTTTACAGAACATGGCAAAGATTTTGATTTTAAGAAACATCTTCACATAATTGATTCATTAATAGCTCAGTTTGACACGCGTTTCAGTGACTTTGAAACGCTTAGAAAAGATCTTATTCTTTTTGAAAATCCTCTGACAATCCTCAAATTGAAGAACAAAATTTAGACCTTCAAGCAGAACTTTGCGATTTGCAAAGTGATTTAGCTCTTAAAACACGGCCGGAAAAAGGAATAGACTTTTTTAAAATTTTAGATGCATCAAGTTATCCAAGATTAATAAATTTCGGACTTCGAATCTTTTCAATGTTTGGGTCCACATATTTGTGCGAATGTTCTTTTTCAAAATTAAAATATACAAAAACTGATAAACGTTCTTCTTTGAGCGATGCATCTTTAGCTTCGCTGATGCGAACTTCTTCTTCTAATATTCCCGTCGATATTGCGTCTCTTGTAAATTCATGTAAACGGCTTAAAAAATCGAATTAATATTTATTCTGTTTTTAACTTTATATCATTTTTTATCAACTTTTATAAAATTTTTCTTTCCACACGAATCATTATTTGTTGTCCTCTTTAGTGGAATAGGCCTACTGGGGAAACCACTTTAAAAAAACGCATTAACAATAGTACCTCATGGGTGATGTGGAAATCTATAAACCTATTGTCTCCTAATTATATTATAATTATAGTTTTTTATATATAAATTTTATAATTTTTAATATATAGTTTTTACATACATATAATTATGCAGCAGACGTGTCTTCGATTAATCGAAATGTATTTTATTATATTCATATTTATATTCATATTTCAAAATATATATTGCGAAAATAAGTAACATGATTTTACGTTTTACGTTTACGTAAACGTAAATTTATATGTAACAGCGCGTTAAGAGCTTTAAATAAAACAAATATTTTAAATTATTACAGAACACATATACGTGATTAATAATAGAATAATAACTATTTGTATTATTAATACAAAATAAAAGATTGAATAGAAAATTTTTATAATAACTTTTGCTATTAGAATGCTAATTGTGCTATTACGTTTGATACGTACGTTCCTGAGACCATGTGCCGCGCTCCTTAGTTACGAGCGGCTGGCGCTGCGTTGCTACGGCGCGAGCGAGGAGTGGGGGGCAAGAGGCGTGCGTCTCGAAATCTCGCCGTAAATGGCAAGTAAATCCCAGCACTGTTGTAGATATTCAGTACTGGCATTCAGTACTGAATTTCGGAACGTAATCCTTGAAACTTGAAACACGTGTAACGCACGTGTTAAAAAGCGTTACTGCGCGTGTTCTTTGTTCTTTATTCCTTGTTGTGCATCACTTTTTTGAGCCGGTAACGGACTTGAAAAAGTAGCGGTCACGTCTTTAACTGTTCAACGTTCAACTATTTGATCAAGAGTATTCTAATGAAAGGTACGTATTTTACATTAGTTTTTACAAAAGTAAGCATATTTTTTAATTTATACTTATAATTTGTTAATAAAACATAGGACAATAAATAGCAGTAAGAGCAATGCGAGGTACTTATTCGCAATAATTTATTCCACACTTAATCAATAAGTTGCGATAATCGCATTAAGTATGGAATATATTACTGCGAATAAGTATCTGACCTCGTTTTTACAGTTTATTGTCCTACGTTTTATTAGTATTGTAGAGCAATTTAGTAGTTCTTTTTGCTAGAATTTGTTAGTTTCTGTATATTTCAAAAATGTATTGATAATTATGATTTGAACTGGGTTTAACGTAATATTGTATGTTTCTTTTTCAGATAGTTTCATGTAATCTAATTTAGTGTATGTTATTACTTGAAGAGGTACAATACAAAGTTTCTCTGTACATTGTTTGGACCGAGACTGTTCTATATAATTTAGAGGTATATATTTTATATATTTCAAAAATGTATTGATAATTATGATTTGAACTGGGTTTAACGTAATATTGTATATTTCTTTTTCAGATAGTTTCATGTAATCTAATTTAGTGTATGTTTATTATTACTTGAAGATGTACAATACAAAGTTTGTACATTGTATATACATACTCTATATTGTTCGGACCAAGACTGTTTTATATAACCTAAAAGTTCATATTTTACTTTTTCCAAAAGCATGCGTATTTCTGAGCTTATCATTCACGCTATCATTCATGCTATCATTTGTGTAATGTTGACTTATATTCAGATATTTTTATGAAAATTTAAATTAAGGATTTGAGATTTTGTGTGATTTTTCTTTTATCTTGTTATTTCTTTCTACACAGGAAAGATTTTTATTTGATGGATTGCAGGTGATTGCATATGCATGACGCATGAGATATTGAAATAGTCTCTAATCCTAATCATTTTGTGTGTGTCTCGTCTAATTCGTCTATTGATTATCCATTTTGTGTTTGCAGAAATATTTATTACAAATAATAAGTAAGCAATAGAAAATATTTTAATAGACAAACAAAATAATGCAATAAACACAGAATGAAGTAAGATATAAATAAGATAATGACATAATTCAATGTCAATGGCTGCGTTCGGGAACCACGCTCTTAACACTCTGAATGTGTTTCTGTCCTTATTAATCTTTTCGTAAATAACAAAGATAGAATGACAGAGTGCTAAGAGCGTCATTCCCGAACGCAGCCAATAATGATTTGAAGATAGAGATCACATTTAGAAAGGGATCATTCTGTTAAATGTCACTATTATTTTTCTTATTTAATATTGATTTAATATAATAGTTTTACAGAAGTTTATTTTTACAGTGTCATCTAAAAGTAAAACTAGTAAAAGTATTGTTTGGAAATATTTCATTCGCACTGATACTGGTGGCAAGTGTAAATTATATCATATGATGTATGGTGAAAACTGGTGGAAATACCACTAATTTTAAAAATCATCTTAAAAGAAAACATAAAACATTAGATTCATCAGACAAAGAAAATAACATAAAGCAGAAAATTCAATGTGAATATGTAAGTTTAAATTTTATAATTCAACGCATTATTAAAATTTTTTCTATAATTTGTAAGTATTAATATATATTTTAATACATTTTTTTTGTGAATTAGGAAAATATTAATGAATCTGAAGACGACCCGGATGTAATATCAATGTCAGCAACATCGCACTGTTCTACATCGTCATGTTCTACACGGCCATACTCTCCAGCAATATCTATATCATCTGTGTGTGAACAAGAGAAAGAAAAGAATATTCAGCAAGTGAAGAATATTCAGCCACAAATAGATGAAGCAATATGTAATATAAAAGCCTTCAAAGGTAAGAAAAAATAATATTTTTAGTATTTTGCACAAAAAATACCGCACATTTTAAATGTAAAAGTGATTTTGGTTTCAAATTGGCTGAAATTGAAATATGTTGTACTTTAGGCCGTGCTAATCAAAAGTCTCCATGGCTTAATAACTTAATTGTATGTGTATATACGTATATATATATATAAAATTAGAAACAGATATTTTTAAATTCTAATGGCATTCACTTTAAATCATTGTATCTTACAGTTTTTGATTTTCGAACTCTGTGTAGACTTTTAAGCACTATCTAAACTACATATTTCAATTTCAATCGAAACTACTTTTACATTTAAAATGCGCGGAGTTTTTTCTAAACAATTTATATATATTTATTATTAATAATTATAAATAAGCTTATGTGCCCTTTTTCCATCAATGGCCTCAATTATTTCTATATATTTATTTCTACATTTCTATATATTATTATTTCTATATATTATTATTTTTATACATTTCTATTATTTCTATATATTATTTACAATTACAACAAAATTAGATTGATTTTTGTTAGAAGTTTTATTGTTCTATTTAGCATTTTTATTTAGTTCAATTTTTTAAGCTGAATTTGAATTTATTTTTAATTTTTCTTATACAAAAAGTCACAGTAATAAAGTTGTAGAAAAAACAAGATTCTTATTAGACCGATTTTTGTCAGAAGGAGGTGCAAAAAGTGGACAAATAACAAATGCGCTACTTTATATGATTGCAAAAGACAATTTGTCTTTTAATACGGTAGAAAAAGAGGGTTTTAAATATTTCATGAAAACAGCTGTACCTCTGTATAAGATTCCTGGAAGAAAAACTATTACAACGTTAACAGAAGAGAAATATAAACTTCTCTCAAATATAATAAAAGTTAAATTATCTTCTATTGAGTACTTGTGTCTCACAACAGATGTTGTGTTTATATATACATATATATATATATATAAATATATATATATAAACATACTTTTATGAAGAAACTCAAACACTTCTAAAGAGCAAAATCATATATTTTTAGCATTATTATCCTCCGTATTAGAGCTCATGTGAACGTTTTATTTATACGTTATAAGTTTCAAATGAACGTATTTCTTTAAGATTTGTTGCGTGCTGCTGAGTGTGTATATATATATATATATATATATATATATATATACTTATATATTCTTTAGAAATTGTATGGGTTTTTTCATAAAAGTAGGTTAATATCTTACTAAAAAGCAAAAATGTCGTAATAATAATGTTTGTTTTTGTACAAAAGAAACTAGAGAAGCAGTGGATGAAAAAATTAAATCCAGAAGAGTGGAGTTTGCACCCCTTAATCTCTGTATTTCAGCAACTGAAATTGATACTGAATCTGACCTCGATCGTGGAAATGTAAGTCTTTTTTACTAGTAACCATAAAACTTTTAACTTTTTAAACTGTTTTAATAGTTGTTGCTTGAAACTCATTGGAAGCGAGATACTCAGATTTAAGTTATTTAGAGTTAGATGTGACTTTTGCAATTGAATAACAATTATTATCAATGTAATGTCACGCATGTATCAAAATAATGTCACATGATCGATTTAACTATGAAAAACTCACATCTAAGTCTAAAATCAAATCTGAATGTCTCACTTAAAATAAGTTTCAGACAACAATTATTATTACGTCTTAAAGTGTGAATTAATATTGCCTTTCAATCTACTAAGTGAAAGCTATGCTTTTGTCCGCTTGTTTCCAAAATAAGTTATATAATTAATGAAGTGTGCATAAAAGCTGTGTATAAAATATTTGAATTATATGATAATTAAATTCACATTTATATTTTTGAATAGTTACTAATATTATACAATTTAGTCAATATTTATTTTATGTATATCATAAGCTTTCTCTATTCCTCTCTCTTATATTTATGAATATTCTGCATAAATTCTTAAAAATTTAAATTTACTTTTTAAACCGACAATTAAATTGGCTTTTTTTCAGAGTTTTAAAGAAGAAAGTTTGAAGAATAGAGTTGCTACCAAAATTAAAAAAATAAACATAGAATTGGAAAGAAAAGAAAATACCAATAATGCCACTACATCTAATATTGTAAATGGAACCAATAATACAAAAAAAACGAAATTGAAGGATCTAAAATTAAATATAAACAATGTTTCGGAAAAAAAGGGAAAACAGAAAGAAAATATAAAGAATCAGAAACAGCAGAATGGTATAAATGTAAGTGTATATTTTTCTGGATTTTAATTTATGTTAAAAAAACAAAAAATATGTACATGTTTTTAATCCATTATTGACATTATTTTCAGAAACCGTTAGTTATTGCAAAAAATGTAACTAGCTTAA
This sequence comes from Prenolepis imparis, assembly GCF_030444845.1. Taxonomy (NCBI): domain Eukaryota; kingdom Metazoa; phylum Arthropoda; class Insecta; order Hymenoptera; family Formicidae; genus Prenolepis; species Prenolepis imparis. Next base: position 25,365,422 of record NW_028141159.1, read on the forward strand.
AACAATCAATATCAAAAATTAAAGAAACTAACAAGCAATGTGAATTTAAGTTAGGCAAAGCAGGAAATTGTACGCAAGATGGTAAAAGCGATAATACCGAGTTTGTTTCCTGTATAGAAGAAGTAGTTGCTCCTAATAAAAAAGTAAATTTTTTTAGTATTAAAATTTAATTTTCTTTTTAGATGCGCGACTTAAAAGTAAAATAATTAACTACAATATATATCGTTTTTAATTATATTTAATTAAATAATTAGTTGGTTTAAATTTATTTATTTTATTTTTATTTCTTAGGAAATGGTATCACCAGCTACGAATACTAAACGTGTACCTCAATTGTGCTCGACAATAAAGTTAATAGATTGTTCTATTGTTGATAATAATATAGCAACATCAATAACCAAGAATCAAAGCTATACAAATAAAAAAGCAAGTGAAACAAAATCTTTGCATAAAACTCATCATGAAAATAATCATATTTCTGCAGGATTCAAATATAAAATTAAAGAAACATTGTCAAAAAAGGTAAAAGCATTAAAAGTCTGTTTTGAAATTTAATTTTTACATATTTTATAAATTATATTTTATGTCTCTATTCAATGTTTATAAATTTTATCGCTATAAATTGTGAGCATTATAAAAGTTAAATTTAAAGTCATTAATGAAAAATAATATGAATGAAGTATGTGTAATTTTGCAAAAAGTAAAAATAAAATAACAAATCGATATTAAACAACATAATTAAAAAGTAAAATTATTTATTTTATATTGTAAAATAATAATGCTCAGTCGCACCTAAAACTAATCAAAACGATATCTTGGAAAAAAAGGTAAATCTTAATATTAATTAAAATAATACATAAAAACATATAAAGCAATAAATTTATATTAGGCACTATATTTTTTAGATAGATAAACTGCGAAAAACACATGAAGATTTGGAAACGAAAAATATGAAATTAAAAAATCAAATAAAAGATCAAAAAAGGATCATTAATGATTTGATGAGTTTAAATATGGAGCTTCAAAACAAAGTGATTGAGCAGTATCCCAAACTTCATCAGATTAATTAAATTAAGGAGATCAATTAGATTAAGGAAATTGGGATAAAGTCTTGAGTAATTTCGATGAGCTCATGCGTAAGTACATTTAGGCAGAGACGTTGAAAATATAGTATACATTTAGATCCATGTTATCAATTTACTTTTTAAGATGCTTTTATCAATAAAAATGAAATGAGAATATGAGTTTAATACGTATATATTTTGTGATTCTATTGTAATAGTATTTAAATATATTTTAAGAGATTCTCATTTATTACACTATAAATTTAATCAAAATGTTTACTTTATTACTATAGAAATTTCAGATTAATTTCGTTTTTTACTCGACAAAAGTAACAAATTTTATAGCATCAGATGATTTCTTTTATATATTGATAAAATTCTAAAGGCCGGTATATTCATAGTCCGTTCTTATTTCAAGACCGTCTTAAGTAATGTCTTAAGACGCAAATACGGTTCTGTGATTGGTTAATCACATCTTAAGATTGTACTTAAGACAGTCTTAAATATAAGAACCGACTATGAATACCGGCCTAAATATATCAATAAGTTATACATATTTATATTTATATATCTTTACATATTTGTGGTTGTCACAGAATACACTATGTTTATTGCATGCTTTGACTAGCACAAAAATGTAAAGATGTATATCTTGATACAACATTTAGAATTTTATTATATAAAAGAAGTCATCTGATGTTACGAAAATTGTTGCTTACTTGGCCAAGTAGAGAACGCACTTAATTCGGAATTATATACATATTTATATGTATAAATCTTTAGAATAATAGTTTATTTCTATTTGGCAGACTTAATGTCCGAATATTTTAAGAGACATCCTATGAATCATGAAGATCGAGTTGGAGATCCTCCTGTAGGCTATAGAAACATCGAGCGTAACGAGGTAGATACGCTAATAAATTTTTAATAGACTTTCCTGAATAGTTAATAATTTTTGCTTCTCCTACTAGGTTCATCTTGGTTATGGAGTATACATATGTGCACGTCAATATGATGCAGTATGTGTAATTTCAAAAACATTGCCACAGTTTGTTAAAAATTTAGCTGTCGCTGTTTTTGGCATTAAAACTCTTAAAGAAAGTTCAGTAACTGGCGCTAGATCTAATAGAAATAGGAATAAAACACAAGAGGCACCTAGGCCAGCACTAGATTCTACTAAATTACAAGCTTTAAGAGGTACTTTCTTGTTAAACACTCTTTAAATAGTTTATTGCATATTATACAATCTTATTATACAAAAACATTTTCTTATTGTAGCTGTTGTTAAACATTATGCAATGTCTGAGAAAAGTCAAGATGAAATAGCAGCAGACTATGAGGCACAACAAATCGGAACTCATATAGCACACAAGATTTACGAACTTAATCATCCACCGAATCGAAATAAAATACAACATAAAAAAGTTGTTCCTGTTGCACAAGTGTGTGAAGTTATGAATAATTCAGAAAAAACTTCTGATATTGACGATCCTGAAAAAAATAGTGTGCCAAATAACGAAAATTCCAACGCGTTCTTCTCATTCATAGTTCTTCTCATTCGGTAACTGAAGTGAATAACAACAATGCTTCAAAAGAACATGGATCATTTGAATCATCATTATCAGATAATAATACGGAAAATGAATGTCATAAAGATGTAAGACTTTCTGACAAGAACGAATCATTATTATCAGATAATAATAAGAATGATAAATGTCATAAAGATGTAACACTTTCTGACAAGGACGAAAAAGAAAGTACAGTTAGTTTGTAACGGTCGCTTTTCGCGAGCTCGGAATAACTCGGTCGGGATCAGGGCTCGTAAAAAGGGTGAGACAACGAACGTAACGGTTATCGGTAACAAATGTAATTTATTAATTTAGGTGTCTGTATGTACAAGTGTTCGTGTGTGTGCGTGTGTGGGTGTGTAACGCCGGTCGTTAAAGCCCGTGTATTATGCGGGTCTTTAAATCGCTTCGGAGTGTTTACGTCGCCCGCTAGACGCGGGGTCGGTGCGGCGCGCGGGGCGCTCGGTGTTGTTGCGGCGCGAGTCGGCGCGAGTAGAAAAACGCGTCAGCTGAGAGCGGCCGCTCTCTTCGATATATCGAAGAGAGCGCAATCGAACGGCGCGCGTATGAGTCGGCCGCTTTGTCGGCCGGATTTCGCGGACCGTGATTTCGGCGCGGACGCGACGAATCGGCGTGTCACGGCCGTCCGTATGGGTGGCGGGGGGAGGAACGCACTGACGGTCGAGAACCCTCGACGAAGGCGGCGGAGCTCCACCCGCTGACGTCAGCGCGCTGTTTGCGGGGTGCGGTCGGAACCCCGGACTCCCGAGAATAGCTCGGGGGAGACAGAGTACCCTCTACCTCGAAGTCGGGGGACGGTGGAGGCGGCAGCCGGAAGTTCGGAGCACGGAGATTATCTCCGCAGAGGCAGCGTACGCGTCTACCTCGGTCTCTTTTTCCGGGCGGAAGGATTCTCCGATACGACGGAGTCGGAACGGTATCTGAGAGAGCTCTTATCGCGAGCTCTCTTTTTATATGGATCGAGTAACGGGATCGGAGGCTGGATCGACGGAGAGGGAGTGGGGGTGATAATCCTCGGCTTATTTCGGCGCGCGTCGGGCGTTTTCGGGGAACCGTGTTTAACGGTTGACTAATTAAATGTGGCGCTCAGCGCCTGCTGCCCTGCCCGGCCGGTGTTCGCCGGGCGCAGCCTTCCGACGGATGGACGGTCGGGAACGACGCGGGGGCGTCGTTACAAGTTCAATACATGGTACTAGTAACACTAGTATAGATGGTACTGACAATGAGTCAGATTAAAAACTTCTCACGAGTTTACGCTATGTTAACGAGCAACAGAGTGTTCGGCATTCGGCAAAAATATCCTTGTTCGACGTTTATATGTACAACTTTTTTCTTAATCTCTTGAAAAGTGAACAAATGTAAGGTATGAGATTTAGATTTTTTTCCAAAATTGAATCTATTATCACGTTCTCGATACTTAGATACTTTACATTATATTTATATCCTAAAATATAAGGTCTAGTATTATAGAAAACAATTTTAAATATTTCAATTATGTCACCAAGAAGATTTTCAAAAAATCTGTCATCGGTTTTTTTTTCTCGCTTATAACTAGTAGCAGTGTATAAGACATTCTTATAAATCGCATTATTAAACGCTTTTACGTCCTCTAATCTAATATCACCAATAGCATTATTTAAACTTATAATATTTTGATCTGTATTATTATCGTTCGCTAAAAGAGTCACACCTGAATTGGTTTCCAAACCAGTTCCTTCTAAGAAAGAATGATTACGCAAGATAGTTTTGCAAAAGCGTAAAGAATTATTGTCAGCCGTATTTAATAACTCGGTTTCTAACATCGTTTTTTGCACTAAACGTTTAGAAAGCTGTGTTAAAGCTCCTTTCGGACCTGTCAATTTCTGCTTTAATACAAAAATTCCATTTTCATAAGGGAAAGCTGAAGTCAATGGAAGTGGACCACTTTTATATACGTGATTAACAACATGAAGTAATGCATGAGTATTAAAATTCATACTACTTTTTCCATACAATTCTTCACATTGTGCAGTAAAATAAATTAAATCTACTTTACATTTTCTTAAATCTTCCATTGTTACAGTTTCAGATAAAAGTTTATGTGTACAACGAACTAAAAGTCCAAAAGAGCTTAAATAATTTGTGTTTAATATTCCCAAGAGACATGGAATACTCAGATATAATATCCAAGACCTCCATTCACTAGCTTTCCATTTTTCACTATTAAAGGGTCTCGGTGATCTATGAATTTCACTTGGCATTTTAATATTTAACAATCGTTTTTCAATATTTTTTTTTCAGTTTTGGATAGATTATATCCCTCTATATCGGTATTTGGTTTACAGAATCGCTTCCAATTTAACGGTTAATTTGGCTGTAGTTGGTGCTATCATTATGGGGAATATGTTAAAGGTGCCATGCGATATCCTTTTATGGATAACGATCCGCCTTTAAGAGATCATGAATTATATATTAAAGACAAGTACGCTGAAAAAATGAATGGACCGTCTAAAGGTGTTAAAAATTTTGCAGAAATTACGAATTTAGAAAATTTTGATTGTGTTTGGGGATTTCCGTACGATTACATGCATGCGGTCTGTTGCTTGGTGTTGTTTGTACTTTGTGGACGAAATTTTGGGCAAATACCGGTACAGAGGGATATAATCTATCCAAAACTGAAAAAAAATATTGAAAAACGATTGTTAAATATTAAAATGCCAAGATGTAAATAATACAGATTATAGGTCGAGGAACAGAGTCTACTGATGATCAAAGTGGTTGCAATATAAAATTATATTTTTTATTTTCTAGATTTATCACTATACCATTATCAGTCTCAATTTTTTTTTGTGCTGTTGCTCTGATCGAAATCTTCTTTTTGGTGTCTTCATTGTCATTATGTTCATAACAATTCGAGCTATCACCATTTTCTTGAAATACAAGGATTTGTTTGCCTATTTCATGAGTAGTATATGATATATTAGTTCTGTTTATATGAGATGTTTCTATATAATTTGTTTTAAACTCGAAAATGTATATTTATATATACATGTATAAATGTAATATATATAATATGTATGTATATGTGTATATATATATAATTTATATTATATGTCATTCTGTTTATAATAAAAACTTTATAATTATATATATATATATATCTCTCTATTTTTATTTATGTAACGACTTATTATGTTGTCCGATATATAATTTCTATTTCTTCACTTGTCTCTTTTTTACTCAAATTTTTTTATTTCCTATATCTATATGTTTACTTCGGTCTATTTATCTTTTATTTTTTTATTGGACCACTATATATATTACTTGCTTAGAGATAGTTTATCATATACCCTCCCTTATTTTTCATCTATCATATCTTAGACCATATATTCTATATTATTTTTCTTTCTTTATGTAGCATGTGTTCTTGTATTCTTTATATATTATTAGAGGCTCTAAACATAGGCAGGTTCATAGATTCCAATTTTATATTTGAGATTAAGTAGTCTTGAGTCACATTTCATTAGACGAATGAAATTATTCCATATAATAAAATTGCTCAAAACCACACTAAACGGTCTTAAATATAATCGCACTATGAATACCGGTCATAGAATTATATATATAATATATAATATGTACAACACATACACACAAAACACATATATATAAAGTAACAACACATGTATGAAGTAACAAAGTCACATACACACGTATATAAAATAATATAGTCACATATACACATATATAAAGTAACATAGAGTTACATACTCACGTATATAAAATAATATAGAGTCACATATACACGCATATAAAATAATATAGAATCACATACACATATATATAAAATAACATAGAGTTATATACACACGTATATAAAATAATATAGAGTCACATACACACGTATATAAAGTAACAGAGTCACATATATGCATGTACATAAAGTATGTATAAAGTAAAATAGAGTTACATACATACGTATGTAAATTAACATAGAGTCACATACACTCATAAATAAAGTAACATAGAGTCACATACACACGTATATAAAATAACATAGAGTTACATACACACGTATATAAAGTAACATAGAGTTACATATATGCATGTACATAAAGCATGTATAAAGTAAAATAGAGTTACATACATACGTATGTAAATTAACATAGAGTCACATACACTCATAAATAAAGTAACATAGAGTCACATACACTCATAAATAAAGTAACATAGAGTCACATACATTCATAAATAAAGTAACATATAGTATCACATATATACACATATATAAAAGTTTTAAACTATTTTTATATATTATTATATAACATAAAAAAATAAAAAATATACAAGGAAACGAGGAATATATATGATAATGTACCATATAAACTACGTATGTCAAATTTCGTAAGTGCATTACGAAATAAGGGATTCAAAATCACCATTGGAAAGGAAAGCCAGCATTTTCTATCATTTTCTATCTATCATTTTAAGCAGGGTGTTTTTCGTATTTACCACGTTCAACTAGAACTTTTTTGCAAACATCACAAAAATCAAATTACAATATTGTTTTATTAGGTTCTGGTAAATACGTTCATATCGGTTTCGAAAAAACTATTCAACAGAAATTAGTATGCATACCTATAAATCAATTACCTACTGAAATAGTTATAGATATAAGCACAGATGGTGCAACATTGAATGGATCGTTTTAATTTTGGCCAATACAATATAGAATAACAAATATAATAAATAATAAACCTATTATAGCTGGAGTTTATTTAGGGAAATCAAAACCATGCGATTCTCATTCTCATTCATCTAAATTTATGGAACGATTTGTTAGTGACATTGTACAAGTGATACAAAATGGTGGAGTATCTATTAATGATAAAAAAATTCCTTTACGTATTAGATCTTTTATTGCAGATGCACCAGCAAGAGCATTTATTTTAAATCATAAAGGTCACATGTCTTCAAATCCGTGTTCTAAATGCAAAGTTGAAGGGTTTAGAGCATCTAATAGAATGGTATTTAATGTATTTGATTCACCATTACGAACTGATTTTGAATATAAAATGTGTATAGATACAGAACATCATAATGGTGAAAGTCCATTATCTGTACTTCCAATGGGATTAGTCTCACATGTTCCTTTCGAATATATGCATTTAGTTTTGCTTGGGATGACTAAAAAATTAATTATCGCATGGCTTGAAGGGAAGTATGCTGTATCAAAATTATCTGGTAGACAAATAAACATACTTTCAGCAAGATTGCTTTCTTGCAGCGTTTATTGTCCACGTGAATTTTCTCGTCGATGTAGAGATATTGTAGAATATAAAACTTTTAAAGCTACTGAATTTCGTACATTTTTAATATACACAGGACCTTCTGTATTACGTAACGTGGTGACACAAATTGTTTATATACATTTTTTATTGTTATTATACATTTGTTTACAATACATTTTTTATTATATACATTTTTTATTGTTATTATACAATTGTTTATATACATTTTTTATTGTTATCCTGTGCTATTCGCATTCTTATGTCTGATATGTCAGATGACGAAGATATCTTATTTGCAGAACAAGCATTGCGAAAATTTGTAATTCTTAGCGAAAATTTATACGGAATTGAATTTTTGTCATATAATTTGCACGGTTTACTTCATCTTGCTAACGATGTTAAACTTTTAGGAAAATTAGATTCATTTTCCGCATTTGATTTTGAAAATTATATGCCAGAATTTCGGAATTTTGTATGTAAACCTCATCTTCCATTGCAACAATTTATACGAAGATTGCACGAGTTAAACTTATGTGATGTGTCCTTAAAATCGAATAATTCTCATGATATAATACATGCATCCTGTACTCATAAAAATGGTCCTCTTTTACGTAGTATTCCTTGCACATGTACTCAATTAAAATTATTAAAAGTTGGTTATATTACATATGGTTGTAATAAACGTGACAACTGTTGTATTTTAAAAAATGGTATTATATGTATTATAGAAAATATTGTTCAAATCTCAACAAATTATTATTTTATTGTGAAAAAATTTAAGGAAATTAACAATTTCTATAATTATGTAATTGAATCAAAATTAATGGGAGTGTTTGAATGTTATAATTTATCTGAACGATTTATTATTGCTTTATCGGATGTTTATACTAAATGTTTTAGAATTCCAAAATGGTCTAGAATTATTGGTGAAGAAGAAAATATTATTCAAAATACATGGGTAGTAACTACAATGTTTCCAGATATATCAAAGATATACGAGTAGATATAATACTGTTTTGTTGAGATTTGAACAAATGTATATATAATGTATATAATGTATTCATAATTATCTATAATTAAATATAAAAATTACTAGATTAATATTGTTCATTATTATTTATCTAACATTAACATTTTTATAAAATTTTATTTATAAAAATATTAATGTTAGATAAAGTAATATGAAAAATAATTGTATTTCTCTTTTTCCTGTTTAGTATAATGTCCAACGTTAAAGGTAATGAAAACAGTCGTATAAAGAAGCATAACAGTAAAATAAAAGAATTGAAAGTGACTTCAAAAGGAAGACATATAATAAAACCCAACAAATTGCTTACAACTTCATCTGATGAAAAATTGAAAACTAAAAAAAAGGATTTTAAAACGCAAATCTATAAATATGCATGATGAGTTGAACGATCTTCAGTCATGTGCATCACAACCAAATATCTTAAGAGATATCACTTCATCAAACAAAGTGCATACATCAAAACGTATTACATCAAAAACACCCCACGCAAGTAACGTTTTACCTCGTAGTATTAGCATGGATGATACTAATCTGTTACACAATAATCATTATTCAAAACAATCGATTAAATATGATGCCACTCATGCATTGACAAGAAATCTAACTGAAGTAGATTCAAATACATCATTTAACGATCAGAATTCACAGCGATCAATCGAATATGATAAAACTGATTCATCATCAAAAAATTATAGTGGATCAGATTCAAATATGTCATGTAATGATCAGAATTTAAAGCAATCAGTCGAATATGATAAAACTGATTCATCATCAAAAAATTGTAGTAGACCAGGTTCAAATATGTCATTTAATGATAAGAACTTAAAGCGATCAATCGAACATGATACAAGTCATTCATTACCAAAAAAAATATAGTGGAGGAGATTCGAGTATGTCTTGTAATACTAACAACTCTAAATTATCAAGTCAAAATAATAAAACGGTTGAGCCATCTGAAAGTATCAATGGATTGGAGAAAGATGTCACGAACCTACGCAAAATTCTTAAACTTTTGAGGTATGCTAATAATATTAGTTTCTTATATTTCTTTCAATTTATAAATATTTATTATAATTTGAAAATGTTGACTATAAGTTTATTCAAAATTCTTATGTCAAACATGCTTTTAAATAAAATGTTATTGAAATTTATTTATGGTATTATACCAATAAAAAATCTTATGTCTGTGAAAAGTTTATAGTAATCATGTATTATGTATTATTTTTATTTTATTACATGTACGTACAATTATATATTTTCTACGTTACAGGCAACTGATGGAACAAAATTCTAAAATGTTATCTGACATAAAAACTTTAAAAGGGCAGCATATATCATCGATGCAAAACAATTTATATAAAAGACCAGATGGCTTTCCATTGAAAACGGTAGAAGAATTTAAGGAATTAGAAACTGATACAGATCGTCTGCAAGAATTGGTATTTATAATATGCTTTTAATCCAACGACATATATTATAATAAATATCATAATGGATCAAGCATTCAAATAAATAAAGTGAAATTAATAGTTTATAAAATTAAAAAAGATAGTTGTTCTTTAAGACTAGTCATTTATTTTAGAGCAGAAAGATGTCACTCTATTAGCAATCAATTGTCCTATTAGATAATTGGTTGCGTTCAGCAGAGAAAGTTGCTATACAATAATTGTAAAGCAACTTTCTCTGCTGAACGCAGCCAATACTATATAATTAAATGCTATCTTAGAATTGACATATTGATGAAATATATAAGATACAACTAAAACAATTTTTAAAAAGCTTTCAAAAATATAGCTTTCACAGTAAACTGTCAACATATAGCTTTACATGGTGCTGTACAAAGATATATGCTTGGTCTATATGATATTAATATTCTTTCCAAAAAATATATACGAGGGAGGTAACTTATTTTAATTTATCCACTCAAATATCTTTTTCCTATGCTTTTTACAAGAAACTTTTTAACAAAAGTTGTAAGATTGCAAGGAGAACTATCTATTGATCCTCAATTGGCCTCGTATGGCGTCTTTCAAGGTCATTTTAAAGTTAACTTTTTTAAAATAAAATTACCCTAATATATATAATAATTTTATATAAATTGATTCCTTGTATTCTGCATAAAAAATTATAAAGATAAAATAACCAAAAATTGAACGTAGTTTACAAGATATTTTACCTCTCAATCTGACATTTTGGTATATAAAAAATTACAAAATAAAAAATATCAAAAAGGATATCTTGTAGGGAATAGGAGGGGTAGCTTTAGGTAATGATAGGATTTGGTCGCTTGCGTATGCTGACGATATAGTTTTACTAGATAATAATTAGATAATAATTTATTTATTTATATGGCTATTTTATCCTTATAACTTATAACTTTTTATGCAGAATATTACAAGAAATTTATTTACATAAAACATTTTGAGTAGTTTCATTTTTAAAAAATCAAGTAAATTTTGTGTGACTTTGAGAAACGCCACTCAAAAATAATTCAAGATCGTGATATGTTCCTCTTGAACTCTACTACTTTTTTGTCAGAACATTTTTTTATAAAAAGCATAGAAGAAAAGATATCTGAATCGATAAATTAAAATAAGCCACCCGTATATAATTATAATTTAAAAATTTTATGAAAATTTGTTACAGCTAACATATCTTAAATTTGTTGGTGGCATAAAGTTAAGAGAAGCTCTCAGTCATTTCCAAAAAGAAACAATGACAGATGAGCTAACATGTAAATTTACTTACTGGGGTTGAACAAAAGAATCGTTGTCATTTTATAATACACAGATGGCAAAAGTGTATTTTTGTACGTATTTGTTGTTTTTTTGAAAGCTATATGTGTGATATGCGCTACATATATTAAAATGTAAATACTTTGATTCTTGAAATATCAATAATGTATAAATATTTGTATTTTATAGATGCAGCTAAAACGTGTCCAAATTTTAAAGGGCCCGAAACTAGAGCGGAATTTAAATTAGAAATAATGGAAGTTTTTCGTGCGGCAAAGCAACGACAGTATTTGAAAAATAAAAGTACAGCGGCACTTTCAGAAGAAAATGACGAAGAAATGTCTTCTGAGGATACTATTTTCAACGTTCAGTTCAATACTGATGATATTCCTGAAATGGAAGATCCTGATGCGTCCCATGAAAGTGATTAATGTAATGAGAGTATTCAAGATATGCACATTTATTAAAAATGTTATCCCTTTTAAATTTTAATTTCTATCTAAGTTTTTATTAAGACTTCTGGGTCCTCGCGACTATGTTAGATTGTGACGTCAGAGGAGAGAAAGCACACGCTGAAAATTCTTAGATGCCATTTTTAAATGAAAGGATATTTCGATGAAACACTATATTTCAGATGGTTTTAGCACACTTTTAAAATACCTCGAAAATTATTCTTTCCCTTGACAATCAACAACTTTCAATCAACAACTGTAAAATAATCGTGATATATCAGACTTTGTCATATGGAATGACTGCGCATGCAAAGACCAGACGCACTGGGCTTCATATTTTACAGTCATTTTACAGCTGTTTGATTATAAAGAGAGAAAAAGATAGTTTTCGAAGTATAAAGAGTGTGCTAAAGCCATCTGAAGTGCAGTTTCATTGAAACCGGAATATCTTTTTATTTCGAAATGGCATCTAAGAATTTTTAGCGTGTTTTCTCGCCTCTGACGTCACAATTCCAACATGGTCGGTGAGAAGCCAGGAGCCTTAACGGTGCGGACTATCTCAGAACAGTTTTTTTTTTATAGAAATGCAATTTCTTTTTTTCCGCAACATTTTTTGTGCACATTCTGTGTGTGTATAATATATATATATATATATATATATATATATATATATATATTATATATATAAATAATATATTATATATATATAAATAATATATTATTTTTCTATAAAAAAGAATGTGCCCCACATAGCATATGCGTATTCACAAGACGTTAGGAATAAGATATATCCCAAAGATATTTTTAGACATTTTAGACGATAAGAGCCTCTATTACGGTTCTTGGGTGAGTTTGTTCACAAGGTGAAAATTACAAAAGTGAGGAGATTCATTAGATTTCGACAAATGAAATCGTAGATAATCTAATGAATCTCTCACTTTTGTAATTTTCACCTCGTGAGTAAATTCGTCCAAGAACTGTAATAGATTCCAAAAGATGTGGAGCAATAAGTTAAATCCTATATAATATATATATTATTGTATATGAATATGATTTATTTTATATTTTATAAAAAAATGTGCAATTTGTTAAAATTATTATTTCTTTGAAAAAAGAATATGCGATAATTTGTAAGAATTAAAATTTTTACGTTTGTAACAATAAAAATAATATGTATATAAAATATACATATATATGTGATAACTATTTTGTAATAACCAAATATATATGTAATAAATATAATTTTTTATCAATGATATTTGTTGAATTTTATAAATAATCCTAATTTGAATAGCTAATATGTGTCAAAAATATTATATTATTTTCGTGAACTCATAGCACTGCAATAAATACAAACATACAATGTTGTAATTTTCTAAACTTCATATAACATATAATATGCAATATTAATTTGAACATTATTTATGTATTCATGATGTCATCCTTTTGCAAAATTTTAAAGATATCACAACATGTCTGCGTTTTGAGTAGCATATGAACCTGCATCTGTGTCTATTTTTGTCATCATGTTTGTAAGAAATATGAGTACAATATGAGTTCAGAATCCATTTGTATTGCTATCTGGGTATCTATAATTTAATGTTCATATTTACAGAAAAAATATCTAAAAGAAGCATTTCACATCCTTATTCGAGTTACAAAACCCATGAGAAAAATTTTGATGAGAATACAGAATCGGAATCTGGTAAATTTTTAAAACATATGTTTAATAAAAATTACTATAATTTTGTAAATATTGTAAATTAATTGGCTTTTAAATTATATGTATTATACTTACAGAAAAAAATCTCATAAAAGTATTCTACATCTTTTATTTAAAATGAAAAGATATAAGATTACATTTTTTACATTCTTTATTATTCTATATTTTTATACAATGTAAAAAGCATTATTATATTTTATTATAAAACAATTTTTTAAACTAATTTTATATTGTTTGCACTTTCAATACAAAAATTGCTAAAAAATATTTAAAATTTCTTTTGTCAGTTATAAAATTAGTAAAAAAAATAATGAAATAATCACAACACCATTAGTAAAATTTAAATAAAAATAAATCAATTTGAAATAATATAATAATTTCAAGTACAACAATAATTAAAAGAAAAAATCGATTTTTAAAAGTTTTTATATACACACTTTTTATTATACTAATAATATATATTTATGATAAAAGTTTTTTATGTATCATGTATTTTTTTCAGATGTAAATGAAAACAACAATTCTTTATCCTTATCAAATACTAATTTAGATTCGCAACCATTGGATTACGGTGATTATTTCTCAGAAAATGAAGAAATTTTGCGAGCTTAATAATTAATTGCTATTAATAATATGTATATAATTTATATTTAAAACTAAAATTTAATATTTTAAAATATATTAATTAAAATTGATATTTTTTTATATATTACAGACAAACAAACGGAAATATCTCCAAAATCATCAAGTGCAGAAAGAAAAAAATTATTTCCTACAATAAAACATAGTATGTAATAATATCTTAATTTTAATTTTAGATTTTTGTTATGTCTTTAACATATTTTTTTAGTTGATTATAATCCTGGATACAATTTAAAAATAAGGAAAAAAAGTGAAGAAAACTCTCCTAAACGTAAAATGAAAAGAAATCTTGTTTGTATGTCATTTCCATATGTTTCCTAAATGATCTGATATTTTTATTATTTTTATAAAACAACTAATACTTTTCTTTTCTTGAAATAGTAAGAAATAATTCTGAATTAGAACTGGAAAAAGTTAAAAAACGGCAAAAAATTGAAACTGTTATTAAAGAAAATATAACTTCAAGCAAAGGTATATGTATATATGTATACAGTAACAAATTTTGTGAATTTATCTTTCTAATCTAATAATTAATAATTCTAATCTTTTTATAGAAAAAACTTCTACAGTGGATTACTTAAAATCGAAGATATGTACTTTGAATCGGAAATTAGATAACATTTTAGCCTTATTAAACGATGACCAAAACTTGACAGCGCCAAATGTCATTTGATTTATTGCCAGATTTTCCATTGGGTGATATAGACAATTTTAAGCGTTTTTGTAATGAATTACAAAATAATGATGAACAATTTGTAAGTTATAAATTATTTTACGAAATAAATTAATATTGAAAATAATGTATTTTATATTCCTACAGCAAAAAAAAATTCGAACTATTGGTGGGCAAAATGCAGAAAAACATTTAATCAATAGTTTAGTAATAACTCTCACAAATAAACTCGCCAAAGGATTAACTTGGGATGGTCAACGTCAAACCGAAGGGATAAAGAACACAATATTTTCTGATATTATTATTGGTAATTTTTAAATTATTTTAATTAAATATATTTTTATATTATTTTAATTAAATATATATATTAAATATATTAAATTTTTTAAATTTAAATACATAATTTTTATAATTTTAAACTTTTTTCAGGAACAATTTTAAATATCCATAATTCCTCGACATATAGTGAATTAAGTAGTAAATTTTCGGCATGGTTAAGAAGAGCTGGAGACAGATTTCGTTATCACTTAAAACTGGGACACGAAACATGATTATTTCACATTTTATATTTAATATTCTAATATTTTAATCTTTCCCATCTTAATATCCTAATTTTTAATCTTATATTATCCTTACTATTATCTTATATGGACGCAGTTATGCTATACGAAACCAATCATACATTTTTTCGATTTCAAGATTTTTATTACAAATTGTGCCTGAATGTATCAGGCACAATTTGCAATAGAAATCTCGAAATAAAAAAAATTGGTAGTTGGTTCCATATTTCATAACTGCGTCCATATAATCCTAATATTTAATCTTTTATTGTATTACTCATCTATTATGCCATACCTTATATTTTATTTTATTAAGCTATTTTATTTTGCAATGATAAAAATGTATATCAAAATATAAAAGATAATTTTAAAAAATTAAAAATTTGTTATATAATAAAGAATAATAATGTTATGTAATAGAAAATATAATAAACATGTTTCTTTTTAAATTGTTGTTTTATATAAAAAAATTCATCTTCCAATTTTTAATTCAAATAATTTTTTTTATAAAATAAAGTTAACGAAAACATATCCAAGATATAGTTTTAAAAGACGACTATAAGATGTATACAATTAGATGTCTTTTAAAAGACGACTATAAGATGTCTAAAATTAGATGTCTTTTAGATATCTTATAAGTTAAGGCTGTAAGATGACTTTTAGTCGGACATATGTCGTCTATTAGACATCTTTTCTTTGACTATAAGCTCTCACTGAAAGACATCTTTATAAAAAATATGTCATCTTTTAGTCATCTTTTAGACAACTTTGTACTGTCTGGGTTGTATACATTGAACATTTGTTATAAGTTTCTTGTTTTTGTTATACTTATTAAGCATCAATTACATTTTCCATTTAGGTACATATGACAAAGAATTATTAAAATTAAAAAAAGCTGAAATTTTGTCGGACATTAATTCAGAAAACGACGATCTAGAAGATTTCAAGAAATCTCGAAAAGCAAGAGCAAAAAAGATTATCTCAAGCAGTGATGAAAATAATAGTGATCAAGAAAATATACAGTTATCTCATTACCCCAAAGTTCCGCAAATAAAAAGTAACACATTTTACAAATCAAAGAAATGTGATGAAAAATCCAAGAAACAGTGTATAAGTAAGTATGAAACAAATTGTACATATATTTATATAATACATGTAAAAGTGTATAACTAATTATTATTATTGATTGGTTCATTCAGAAAATAAGCTGTAATTACTTTGGAAGGAAAAGAACTGAAAATGTCTACAGAGACTAATGTATGCGAAATAAGAAAAAGGAATGATAGTGATTTCATTTCTGGTAATTTAGATTATTTATAATTAAAAAATCAAATGAACATCAACTAACAATAATACTATACACCAATGTTATATTTTCGTATTCAACAATATAAATGTAATAATGCATATTATGTGCATGTTAGCTATTAGTTACATTGTATTACACGAGAAATTATAGCATTGATGATGTTATATTACTGATAGTTCGTGTTTACATTGGATTGCTTTTTTAAAAATATATATTGATATATTTTTTAATTATAGATACGTGTAATAAAGATAATTTATCTGATGATCTACATGACGAACCTTGCGCTAAACGTAATGCAAGTAATACTGGTTTAAGTAAGTATGAAACTATCATTTATAAATATATAACGTGTGTATTTATTTTATTTTACGATGTACTAATATACTATTATGTAATTTTAGCAAATTCTGATTTTCAACGTTACATAATTAGAAAACTCGTAGACGTAGGATATCAACTACGTTCATTGCAAGAACTAGGAAATGTTATGAATAACAGATTAGATAATATTTTACAAAACCTTCAAATATCTTCCTCTCAAGGAACAGAAGGCGAAATAGTGGAACAAGATAAAATGAATAATTTTCCCATTGAAAATATTGAAGATTTACAGAATTTTGAAAAATTGTTAATTAAAGGTAAAATAAATCGCCAAAAATTGATAAGTGTTAAGATTGGAAAAATTGGAATTAATTATGTGTGCGTATGTGCGCACATGTGTGTACATAAATATATTTTAATTTTTATTATTGATATTTATTATGGAACACATAAACCATCAGATTCAAATGAATTTCTTGCAAAATTTGTGGGTGAAGTAAAGATATAACACGAAGATGGAATTACTATTAATAACAGAAATATACCACGTACATTACATTCTATTATATGCGATGCACCAGCGAAAGCATTTGTGTTGCAAATAAAAGAACATAATGGTTATTCCAGTTGTACAAAGTGCATAATTGAAAGCAGTTACATTAACGGTAAAATGTGTTTTCCTGAAACAAATGCACAATTACGAACAAATAAAGATTTCCGTTTAAGGAACGACGAAAATTATCATATTGGGCATTCAGCTATTTTAAAGCTACCAGATTTTGATCTTGTGAACAATATACCTTTGGAATATATGCATCTTGTATGTTTAGGAGTCATGCGCAAATTATTATATATGTGGTTATTCGGAAAACTTGAAGTTCGTTTACAACACAGAAAAGTTGAGACAATATCATTGCAGCTGGAAAATGTATTAAAATATATATACCATGCGAATTTGTGCATAAATCAAGATCACTTGCCTTTGTCAAACTTGTGACGTGACGTTTTTACGCCCGTCACAGGGCTGGCACGGCCCGGCCGAGGAAGGGTCGAGAAAGGGCGAATTTTGGTCGGCGAGCGACGAACTTTTCTTCGTCGACTCGCCTTTAGTTATTTAAGTACCTTAGATTTACCGAGTTGAAGTGAGTGGTCGGAGAAGACCCAAATGGACCGAAGGGAGCAGCCATCGTGGGATGGCGAATCTGCAACGAGAATGGACGACCTGGGTGGAAGCGGTGCGTTCGGGGACGCCGGATAACGCACGGTCGTAACAAGTAAGGTCTTTATTGTAAAATAAATGAAATAGATAAGCAAAGGCCCGTTACTGCCGAATACGTTTTACAGCCTCGGATAGCGGAAGGAACTAAGCGGAGGAGCACATAAAAGGGTACCGACATCTCGAGACAGGGATGACTACTCCAATGGGGCCGCCGGCATCGTCCCGAAGAAATCGGAACCGTCGGAGACTGATCACCTCTCGGCGAATCCCTCAGCAAGTCAACAAACATTAGAGAAGGAGAGAAGCAGTTATTCGGGACGTACAGCGAGCAGCCATACTATCCGCACCAACATTCCGAAACGTACCGAGAGCGATTTCGAAATTACCGGGGCAACGAGGCCCGCAAGGATCGACTAGCGTCGAAATAGGATGAAGGATCGATTATCAGCTCGGCGCGCGCAGCGCCGCAGGAGCCGGCTACCGGCGTACCGCGGGCCCAGAGTCAGACACTGTTCGACGAGATGGCGGCGTGCGAACCACGTGAGACACCGACGGACCGCAGTAAATTGTAAGACCACCACTTCGAAATCTCGGTAAGAGCGAACTCGGCGGGGACTCGCGTTTTAATAAAACGGATAAGATTGTTATCGATGTTACTGTTTATTATTTTCGTTACCGAGCACTCGGGAGTGTCCAAAACGCGAGGCCCGTACCGAGATTCGCCATTAACGTAAGAACTGCGCAGCCTCTCTCTCTCCGTGGAGAGCCGTACCGAGTCGACAGTCCAGAATTTTGTATATAAATGTTAGTCTAATTAGTTATCGAGTTTCGTCCTTCTGATTGTCTCGTGTCGAGTATTTGAGTATTGTAATTTGGAGATGTCGTTCTCCCTTCGCCTCCTCGATTGAAATGTAATACGGGATATGTTCCCCTCGGTAACGATAAATATCGAACCACGATTGTTTTGTAAGACCTCGAGTGTCGAGGATCTACCGAGTCACGAGGCCGTAAATTAGTGATATGAAACATCCATCCATTTTCTGATATGAAATATAGTTATCTAAAATTTTAAGTATTTCGATTTGCTGATTTAATAACTCTCCTTTTCTCCGAAGCTCCGAATACGATTCCCCGCATTAAGAACCCCGCCCCTCTGTCAATTAGGAAACTGAGTTACCGAGCTTAAGCCGTCACTATTGTAGAACTAATTATCGTGTTATTTTGAGTGGTGAAAAGAGATTCTTTTTTATATGTTTATGGCTAAAATTTTCTCTTTTTCTTATTATATACACTATATATATAAAACAAAATAAATGAATAAGTACAGTATATGTTTTAAGTACAGTATGTGTATGTACAGTATATGTCAGTTGCTTTACCCAAAATAGTGTGTATACAATAAGATGAAAAGAGAGAGAAAATTATAATAAAGAAGAGTGAGTGAGACAGAAAGCACTACCGTGATTGGTTACATACCTCGTTCGCGCATGTGCAGTTTATTTTCGTTCACGCAGAAATTGCCAGAGTTGCGCTATTGTATATACTGTGTCTCCGATGAGCTTTTTCGTCCACTGGCATACTTGTACACACGCTTAAGAATACGTATCCATACATTTATACACGCGTCTGCGTACATCCGCACGCATTTATATATGTGTCCACGCATACACACGCACGCATTCGCACATATTTATACATGCGTGCACATACACCGACATACATACGTACCTACGCTTACACATATACAAGTACTGTGCAGTTTACATCTGTACATACATTACAATTTTAAATAAATACTTTGATTTACACACATTCACACCGGTGTTTCATATCTTATCCTTTCATGAACTCTGATGCTGAGCTATCTTGCGCTCGCGAAAGCGACCGTTACAAACTTCTAACGCTTCGAAAAGTGGTGTTCTCTTTTTTTAATCTGTGCTCTTTATCTTAAAACTGAATTATTTCAGAAACGCAACGCAAAAACATATTAGTCCTTAAAGCTGTATCTAGAATGTTTTTCGCAATTTCAAGTTCTTCTGTGCTCTTTTAGCGGTTATTCTTCATGTTCACAAAGCATCTCATTTATCCGCCCGCGGCGTTCGATCTCGAAGTATTGCGTGATTGTGCAAATCGCTAACTTGCATCTGTAATTATTGCAATTATCAGTGACAGTTGAAAATTAGTGTGAGACAAAGACTGTTCGTGATCTTTATCAAATCTTCGTCGCACGATGTTAACATTCGGGTCGACTGTTTGAGAAACATTTTCGGTCGCATCACTCGAACCGTTGAAAATACAAAAAAGCTTTGGAATGATAAGCTTAACCGCTTTATTCTGAATTTCGAATTCATCTCTCGATAACAATTAGGAACAGTTTTAAGATCATCACGAGAAACTCATTGATGCTCTCACGGAAATGCTCTCGCGTTCACGCTGTTGTCGTAAGTAATTCTGAATGTTTCTTCTATAGTATTGTTAATTACATCGCATTATGTTCGGAATTTGCGTCAAAATCACTCAATTAGCGACATGATTTCGCTACTCAGGACCTCTGCTTCAATTGTCTTCATCACATGTTTTGATCACATCGACTCAGCGCATGTCGTACTATGAAAGAATGTTAAAAATGCAAAGGTCAGCATCACACATTGCTCCATCGAAAAGCTTCCACCTCCATTGCTACGACCATAAGTCTAGAGACTGTCTCGACTGCTTCGATATCCAGTGCGCGGATCGGGAGCGTTTATCAGGACTATCTCTCATCTCACAGCTGCTTAATTTAAATGTCCGCAGGTTTTACTCGCAACGGCTTGTGTGGCGACGATTATCAAGAGTACGGTGACAACGTTCGTGCGCTGTTAAATCAAGGATTAAAAGACTCAGGTCAGAAGTTATTTACTCCATCCTCAACGTATCTTCAATGTCGATCATCAGCGTCAGTGCTCACAACGTCAGCTCTACTCGAGGCGTCGTTTCTCTGCAACTACGCCCACGTATCGATCGAATTTATTGTTTCTGCATTCGTCCTCCTAAGATCACTGGCCGTATTCCATCCAATAGCAATTATATACTGGACTTATCTTGCCTGCCGTTAGCCGATCCGAATTTCACGATTCCCAATTCAATCGACAGAAGCGGACGGTTACGGATTTCTGTTAGTCGAATCCATCAAGCGAAGACCGTCAAAGGTGTCCATCGCTCAATGTCGACAACAAATGTCACTCTGGATAGTTTCTGGACCCATTCACACTAACACTTCAAAGTTTCAGCAAACTGTGCTCATCTTCCGTTTCAAAAGACGTAAATCTCAACGAAGAGCTTGAGTGGTTTTAGCTTTAGGAAGAAGTTGAGTGATTCGTCAGTTACTCAATCCAGAAAAACAAGATCATTTTCTAGCCATGCATTCTCGCGACAAGACCGGACGATACATCGTTCGTTTATTATTTTGGTCGGCTCACAAGCGTCAGGAGGACTCCCGTTCTTCAGCTGGTCGCCTACTTGAGCGAGTTCGCCAACAAATTTACCGCGATAAGTCCTTCGGTCGACTTTACACTGAATTCATGACAGAATACGCTGCTTTGGATCACATGATGTCAGTAGCTGCTTTTCACAGACATGGCGAGGTCTCAGTCTTTCTTCCACATCACGTCACAGTCCTCCGAGAATCTAGCGTCACAACTAAGCTGCAAGTCTGCATGTTCAATGGCTCATCGCGTGCAACCAGTAGATTATTTCCAATGACTATCTTTATGCTAGGCCCAAACTACAGCAAGAACACCGTCATTTTTACGTTGGCGAACGCATTTGTCTTCGCAATTGACATCGAAAAGATGTATTGACAGATTCTGATACACTCTGAAGACCGAAAGTAGCATTCAATTGGACACATTGTTTATTGGTCAATTAAACATACGACTTTCTGATTGGTTAATCCTGCTAATGACTCTAGGCATCGATCGATATGAGTGATAGCGTGTAATTGCATTATGTGCAAATAAACTTCTAAAAGAAATTTAATCCTTCCTTCACCTCACACTTCAAAGATAAATGAATAGTGGTGAAATCAACGAAATTTCATCTTTGATGCATTCTTGACGACATCGTGATTACTTATGAGAAGTTCAGCACACTCCTCACACAAGTGAAAGCGATCTTAAATTCTTGTCCGCTCTGCGCTCTTTCCGACGATTCTGCCGATGTCAACGCACTTACACCCGCTCATTTCTTCGTCAACAAGTCTTTGATTGTTATTCCAGAACTTTCGCTAACCGACGTTTCAACATTGTCACGCTGGCAACTTCTCCGTTACATGCTCGATTACTTCTGGAATCCATCCAATGGTCCATCGAATTACTTATAACGCCAGCAGATCAGAAATAAATGGCAATAACCCACTCTGTCCACTTACATTAGATTTTTTGCGCTAATACTCAACGAACGATTTCATTCGATGCAATTCACAAAAACATATATAAAATTATCATTGTCATTCATTCATTCATTCATTCATTTCGCTGGTTGTCTTATCATTTATATCATTATTTCGCGTTCTATAAATTTAATTAGTTTTCAGCGACGTTAAGGGGATCCCTCAGCGAACGGCGAACTCCGCCGAAATAGTAGCATCCTCATTTTAAAATTAAAAATATCGATAATTACGACTGACTCGTAGAGTAATTACTGACATTTTAAATTTTATATTATCAATCATCGCAGATCAAATATGTATTAGAAATGTATGTATATATTGCACACATTAAGTCACTTTTTGCTACATCCAATACTATTATAGGTTTGAACGCAAATATGTACTGCTGTTTTTTGCTCTACTATACCTACAACACACGCTCACATACGCATGAATCGTAATACAAACTATATTGTTATATTAGATTTTTAATCTAGATTTAGAAAATAACAGTGTTTTCTCGTGTACTTCAATCTCAGGAAACTTGTTTCTACGTTCATACAAAGTGTACACTTTTTATATGAAGCAGCTTTTATATAATATTATGATGAGTTGACAGCTCATCTGCAATTTGAGACGTCATATTAAGATAAAAATAGATAAGGAAAACTGTAATTTTGTAATTATTTCTCATTTTCCATATGAAACCGGAGTTTCCTGAGATCATTAATGTATATATTGCAATCATGGAGGAGCATTTTTAATTATGTCAAATTAATGCGATTAGAAATACGAAAATAGTAATTTTGTAGATAATACAAACAGTTGAGGGATTCCCTTAATTACGTCCCTAAAATGGCGGTGATCAATATATTTTAATTATTTGCATAATTGCTGAGTGAAATCGCTGTCATTTTGATGTGCTTTATTTGTTTCGATCTATAAAACAATCTATAAATAAAGTTCTCATCAATTCAGTGCAACGTCGCGGTACATCGATCGCTAGTGTTGAGTGTTTTTTTATGCTTTTATTAACATATTCGCTTGTCTCATCACGTGTACCTCGCACCTTCGACCAGCGCTCGGCTCAGCTAATCGAAGCGTTTATCGTTGATTGTCTATTCTAACGAATTCGACATTATCATCTTTAAACATCTTTTTTAAAAGTCAGTCAGTTTTGGACTATTTATATGATCACATCGTTCTTTAATTTTCAAGCCAAGTTTTATAATAAATTAAGACTTATCCAAGTATAACAAATAAAGTATAAAACTTTTGTAACAAAAAGTGAAATTTTTTTCATTAATTAATTCTTCGAAAAGTAAAGTTTTTTTTATTATCTGTGCTCTTTATCTCAAAACTGAATATTTTAGAAAGCACAAAAGGATTAACATTAACATATAACACATAAATAAAGTTAGGTTATAAAAGCTAAAAATTTAGTTAAAGTTTATATTAAAGCAAATTTTATAATTTTCTTCAAAACCAAATATTATTGCGATTACAAATAAAATTGTAATTAAATGTATACTCTTTTCAAAATATATTATTAAAATTGCAATATATCAATCAAACATTACACACTTACTAATTCTAATTACTTAACATAACTAACATGCATATATGAATATTTAAAATGGCAACGAAATGGTCCAAGTTATTCCATTTGGTAACCTGGCTATATAGGGAACATTTTCCGTGATCAACTTTTTTCTTTCTACACTATCGAGATAACTCTCCTTACTCTTACTTTATTAGTACTTATATCTTTTTTCTCTTCTGTCATCTTTTACTAAACTATCCGATAATTTCCTTTTATTATTTATTGAATCATTAATCATCAATAATTTATATAGATTTGTAATTTTAAGGGGATATATCAATGCAAAATTTTCAAAAATTCAAATTTTTAGTTATTACTTATTATTTCGAAAGATACACATTTCAAAAATATTCTTTTAAAAGTTTCAGAAAAAAATCTGTAAAATTGGCTAAGCTTATCCTTTCCCATAAAGTTGTGTCTATAGCACTTGACGTGAAGTTGACTGCGCTAAACAGTGGAATTATCCATAGCAACGAAAACTTAATGTAACCTTTCTGACACTTTCTTTTAATTCATTTTTAATATATATTTCGATTGGTAAACCTGTTTGTATTATATTGAGATCGTATACAAAGAGACGCGCGAAATATATTTACGTTTCGCCTCATGTTAATTATTCGAGTTTTTTTATTTCTGTTTTTTTTGTGTTGTATTATTATGAATCAAAGAAATAAAAGACATGTAGTCGGAAAAGAGGGTTGATAGGAAACAATGCAGGCCAAATCTGGTTAATCGGTATCAAATAGAGAAAGAAAATCTAAATCTAAATATTAGCATTTCTTTTCATAAAAGCAGAACAGCATCGGCAATTATATAAAATTAGACCAAACAATTAGCTATAGAATTTTTAATTTCTAAACAGTTTTCGTAGCAATAAGTCAATTCGTCAAGTGTAAAGTGAAATTTTATGAAACTAATCGATGAGAAGTTGGATTTAAAATTGTGCTAAAATGCAACTCGTGCGAGCTAAAAAAAATTTCCTCGTGCCCAGCAATCAAAAATGCATATGAAATTCGTCGATTTATATTTACAATGGAATTATTGGGAATATCATTAGCTGAAGCAGAAAAAATTTTCTGCATGCATGGGCTTGTTGCGCCCGATTTTTTAATTATTTTGCGAATTATTTGCGATTATAATAAAGCAAATTTGCCAAGCTACAGAATGTATTAAAAATATATTATTAATAAAAGCTGGCGAAGAAAAAAAAATAATTACCAAAAAATGTGGAAAAAATAATCAAATATTCCGTTTCCGACGATGGCTCTTGACGTAAAGTGTTTTTAGCTCTTTACATGGTGTAGTAAGTATTATCGGCTACTACTCCAAAAAAATCCTCGATATTTATGTTAAATTAGCATACTGCAAGACATGTACACTGTGGAAAAAAAAGTTGTTACAGAAGAATATGAAATTTGGAAGGAGGATCACGCTGATAAATGCGACTCAAATCATAGCGGCACCGCAGGTGAAATGGAATCTGATGCCATCGTCGAAATGTTTAAGAGAGCTGAAAACTTACACAAAGCGAAATATGTAAATTACATAGGCGATGGTGATTCAACAACTTATAACAAAATTGTAGTTTATTTCGCATAATGTTAACAAAAAAAGAATGTGTAAATCACATACAAAAACATATGGGTTCTGGATTGCGTAGCTGCAAAGAAAGAAAAAAGGGCCTCGGCGGAAAAGGTAAATCAACTGGTAAACAAATTGAAAAATTGACTACATATTATGGCCTTGCAATACGTCGCAATAGTAACTCTATACAAGATATGAAAAAGGCTATTTGGGCAACGTTTTTTCATAAACTTCTTTTTTTAACATTCCATATAGATGTCTCAACACTCTCAGAACGATTTGGTCGTTTACTTAAGGGAACAAATACAAAATTGACATAGGTATACGGGATTTAATAAATTAAATCGGTTCATCAAAATATACAAAGACACGTTACATAGATACTTCCATAAAAATGTCGTGTACAAAATATCGTGTACCGATTGTGACGCATCCTCTGTTGAACAAACTAAAGATTTTAAAAGATTTTTAAAAACCAAATTAAGTGAGCACCGAAATCATAAACACAAATACACATACGATACAGCAATGAGTGATTACTGATCACAGATTGCTTAATCAAGATTTTGTTAACCAGGATATTGTTGAGATATTGGATGAGGAACTCAATTTATAGAAAAGACTATTGTCAGAAATGTTTTATATTAAACGACAAAAAAACAGTATTAATTTATATATATTAATTTATATATATATATATATACAATATATATATATATATATTCCGTTTCACTATTGTATATATATATATATATATATATATATATATATACACAATAGTGAAACGGAATGTCTAGACCATATTTATGTCCCTATTATCAAAAGTTTACCAAAAATATAACAATGTTCGGTCACAAGGTTCCCCCCCCCCAATGTTTATTTAATGACAAACATCTAACTTGTTATATAATGTCAAAGTTATATTTTGAATTACTCGCGATGGATATTTTGACAAGTGCGGATCGGTCGCGTGCTCTCTCGTATGCCTTTGCGCTCTCTCGATGAGTACCTCTCGAGAATTAAGTTCACTCTTTTGTCTCAGCTTTAGTTTTTTAACACTTGTTTTCATAGTGATTTGTGGTGCACATACGACACACATCCATTCTCTATACGGCTGTAACCGATCAGAGGCGCCTCGTAGAGAGAATGGTGTTTCGTGTTTCGTGGGATACCGCATATTTCGGTCGCACGATTGGCACTTGCTAATTATTGTATGTATCTGTTTCATGTAGTCACTGAGAATGACCCGAAGAGGGGTCGAAACGTTTGGTTTTTGAATTAATAAAATCTTTCTTGTGTTTAAGACAAATGTTTATTGTTCGCGCTTTGACCCGTATCCGCTCTCTATAGCCGGTTTTTATTTTTATATTTTAACGTTATTAGAGTTTGTTTACTAATTTTTCTTTCATAAAATTTCTACCGAAAAAATTCTTCAGCATCAAAATTGTGCGAAGACTCTTGATGCTCGTGACAGCAAGCAAAAGCAAAAGGGATATTGTCTGAATACAAGCAGTATTTTTAATCAAAATAATAACGAGAGTTTCAACGCTATTATCATTTGGAAGTTTGCGCCGAAGACATCGTTTAACGGCTCTTTTACAATAAAAACTGCTGCTAACATTGCCACAATATTATTTAATGATGGACATACAAGATACAAGTCTGATGAATCTTCTGGAGATATTAGGCGTGAGGATAGGTGAAACTTTCCCCATGTTCCGATATTACTGCCAGTACTGAAAATATATAATATACGTAACGTAAACTATAGATTTTCAGTATGGGCAATAATATCGGAGCATGTCCTTTGTATCAATATTGTATAATGGACACGAAACGTACCATTATGGCCGAGCGTCACGCGTGAGAAAACACGCACGAAGAGCGTTTGCAAGCTAAAAGAAGTAAAAACAACAATGCCTACGAAAACTCGAATGCTGAAAAGCTGCTATATGGTTCAGGAATAGCTGATTAGAAATAAGTTAATTAATTTTTTATTTTTGAATGAATGTGTGACTACTGAAACTTTAAACGCATTTTTCTCAAAAAGGACTTTTTTAACCGCATTCACAATAGATCTAAAAAATTCTGCATCCGATTACTATAATTAAGGTCGCAATAATATAAATTTGTTCACAAAATCCATCTCTTTTACCCGATGTAGGATTTTTTTTATTACTCCCTTTTAATTTTTTTATCAATGAAAGGGCTTTATTTTTTCGTCTATTTTTTTCAAAGGTTTGCCATTTTGTCATTTTTTCATAATTTTATTTTTTTTCTACGTCAGGTAATAGTCGTTGGTATATAGTTCATAAATATTTTGGATTTTTATTTCAGATGAACTGTATGGCTGAAATGTTGTCAACGCGACCACCAATTTTTTTTGGAACGCTGACTTTCGAGCTCTGGACAGTGAATATATGGGCTCTAAATTAATTAGAAAAGATTATTTCTATTTTTTTAATACATTTAATAAAATATTCAGAAAGTCACAGAAAGATTCGTTGTACAGTTTCTTTGAAAAAAATTTCTAAAAACACCTTTACTTTTTGAGTGGTTACCCTGGTGTCCCCCTTAATAGTGAGAAAATATTTTTTATTTCTTATTTGTTGTAATTAATAACCATCGATAATTTTTTTTTATTATTTATTGAATCATTAATCAATAATGTATATAGATTTATATAGACTATATAGATTTGTAACTTTAATATAGTGAGAAAATATTATTTCTCATTTGCTTGTATTACTTTAAAGGCGCTCTATCACACAATTATGTTATTATCATAGCATCATTATATTGCATTACTATAGCAAAGTTTTCTTCCTTTATTACGATTACGTGTTTACCTTATCTATAATAGCCGTTTGAATATAAATTGTATCCAGGAAATCATGCCTGAAAGCCTGTCCAAGCAAAACAAGATCGCATTGTCAATATTTCTTTTATAAAATAAAATCTACAGAATATTTAATAATTATGCGCGAGGAATAGAGTGCAATTTAAAGATTGGAAACTCATAAAATCTCGTCAGCGTGAGTTAATGACTCAATTCTTCAAATTCCAAATGTGTAATTATGAAGCCAACATCTGATCAGGAGTGGAATTACGTGCACAATCGAATTCGATCAGTCGACTTCTAATGCGTTTCTGCTCTACAGTTTTCTTAGTTCATGCTTATTTATCATTGGATTTTTGACAAAAAACCTGTAGAGCAGAAACGCATTAGAAGTCGACTGATCGAATTCAATTGTGCACGTAATTCCACTCCTAAACCTACAGAGCCGAAAACATTAAATATTAATAAGGCTGCTGTAACAGGAACTATTAAGGCCTGTGTCCACGATACTAGAAATTCGGTCCGAGTTCTCGATTCAAATTCTCGAATAGAAATAGTTGTACTTTGACGACTCTAGATGGCTTATAGTCGAATATGTAAAAAAATAAAGAAAAAATTATTAAAAGTTATAAAAATTATATTTCTATTATCCAATGTCACGTTCACCAACATTTATTAGCTATTTATAAATGTAATAATAATGTTGACAACAAGAAATTAAATTGATATAAACCTAGCAACTAGTATGGAAAAATGGGACGCGACGCATTTTTTCATCCGAGCTTTCTATTCGAGTTTTGCATCCAAGTTCGGTGTGTCCACGATCCGAGTTTTAGTAACTTTTTCTCGGTCCGAGAACTCGGACCGAATTCTCGGATCGTGGACACAGGATTTTACAGTTGGAATTGGTTTTATCCTTCTGGAAGAGAGCTATGTGCAGCCATGAATATTCCATGCATGTCCGATAAAACTTATATTAAATATCGAAAAAATTTAATCAATGGTTTTAAGAAAACAACCGTGGAAAATATAAAAATGACTAGCAAAGTTGAAAAGCAACTCGATCTCGAAAGAAAAGAAACAATAAACTATATTCGGTATATAACTGTTATAGCGGACAATAATTGGATGAAGACATCAACGCCTACGATTCTCTTTCCGGTGTTGATGTTACAATTGGTTACTGCACAAAAAAAATTCCTTCGTCGGTGTCCGCAATAAATTTTGCACGATATGTAATGTAGTGTAGTGAAACAAAACTAAATCGAATCAAGAAACCATAAATGCTACAAAAATTTCGATCGTAACACAAGCTCCACAACATGGAGAGCGATACTATTATAAAAGGCTTTAAAAGTAACCTGGAAATGCATGGAATGATTTATAGAACTGCTATTAATGGTAATAGCAGCGTATATCAGACCATCGATGATAATAGAGACCATACCGCGAACAAATGGTGACCGTGCAAATATTGAATATATCAATTACTTGTTTCGCAATCTATGCAAAAAGTTAAGACCCAGTAAGCAAAATATTAGCAGTATGTCGGCAGATTGGCAGCAAATTCAATCAGAGTATTGCGGCAGATTGACATCAACTGCGTCCGCATTGAGCTTGTGTTTTGTCAGCAGATTCTGCTGATCGAAGCTCCGCCCACCGCCGCTCTTTGTTCGCTGACGCAACGGTCCATGACAAAGAGATTCCGCGAAATATTAATTATATGCTTTCGCGAGTAACTAAAATAATACAGATAACATAAATTATTTATTCTTAAATTAATATTGCAAATATAATTAAATGCTAACATAAAATAAAGAAATACGCCTGTTGCGTGTCCTACGTCATCCCGGACGTCACAGTATAACTAAAATTATCGCAAATAACATAAAATAACAAAATACGCCGGTTGCGTGTCCTACGTCTTCCCGGACGTTACAGAATAAACTAATATTATCGCGAATAACTTAAGATAATAAAATACGCCGGTCGCGTGTCCTACGTCTTCCCGGTCGTTATGGCATAAACTAAAATATCGCCCGCTGTGCGGAATGATAATTGTTGAGCGCGTTATAATTAAATAACATGTACTCGTCAAGAG
This sequence comes from Prenolepis imparis, assembly GCF_030444845.1. Taxonomy (NCBI): domain Eukaryota; kingdom Metazoa; phylum Arthropoda; class Insecta; order Hymenoptera; family Formicidae; genus Prenolepis; species Prenolepis imparis. The sequence continues at coordinate 25,396,547 of NW_028141159.1, forward strand.
TAAACTCTTGTAAATAATATCTTTTTCGCGAAACGTGAGTCCTGCGTTTGCACGGTTAGCTAAAATAAAGTTATATTTTACTCGGTGCTGGGAAACTATCGGTTTTGCACCCACTACTACTAGAGAACTGAATATCGTTTGGGATAAAGTCCCCTTAAATATAATAATATCGTGAATCGCGATTCCTACAGTCATTACATATGTAAAAACAAAATTAAATATTGCTCCTTGAGCCAGAACTAAAAGAAATACTTGTGGTTTCTCTGAAAGTGCACTAGGGTATAGCTTCTCAATATATAAGAAGTGTGGCGTATCTACACTTTCCGCTAGATTTATTATTTTCCGCCTCGTTCGCGCTCTGGAATCTATTTGGATCGCGGAATAATCAATTACAGCCCATTATTACTAATTTTGCCGGTACCTTCCGCTACTCGTTTTCCATGTTTTGCTGCTTGTATATTCGGAGTCCCCGTGTGCTCCGCCGAAGATTGGGCTGAAACCCCCGATTTCAAGGTTATGCGTCGCCCTCCGATGCCTAGGATGGAAACGTGTGCAGACGAGCGTTGAAGGCGGAAACGCTGTGCAAGGGCTTCGGTAACCAGTGATACCTCAGAACCGGAATCGACCATCGCGCGCACCTGATGCATGGTTCCTTGACGGTCCAAGACATTGACGCGTGCGGTTGCTAGGAGCATTGTAGCTTCCTTCGTGTTGTGGCTTTGCACGTGGAGAGACGAGACGGTAGTGGACGATTTGGTTTCAGGCGCGTACGCGTCATGCGTCGACGAGTGGTGCCGCGCGTTGCATGCGGCACAGGACTTCTTCGATTGGCAATCTGCGAGCTGATGTTTACCTAGGCAGTTGGGGCACAGATGATTGGATTCCACGAACGTCTTCTTCTCCGTCGGCTTTTTCCTTTGAAAGTCACTGCAGAACAGGATGTAATGATCTCCCTTCTTGATCGTCTTCTGCGTTACATGCGACCTTGCTGATTTTGTGGAAGCATTCGACTTGCTTCCGGATGCCTCGCTCGACTCGCCCTTTGCAGGATGCAACGCTTCCAGTGTGCGCATTCGACACTCGAGAAATGTCTTAAGTGTCTCGTACGACGGGGGGTCGGATGTTTCGCCTATCGCAGTTTTCCAGTCCCGCCGCGAGCGCGAGTCGAGCATTTCGACTATGAGGTGCACGAGTAGATCCGTGCAATCCGTGATTGGGCGGTCGATGCTGCCTAGCGTTCCGACAGTATTCAACATCCCATGAAAAATACGTTTCAAGTCTCCAACTGATTCATTCTTCATTTTAGGTATTGCAAGGAAGGACGACAGACAGGACCTCACCAGAAGCCGTTTGTTTTCGTAGTGGTTGACCAACATGAACCACGCCCGGTCGAAATTTGCATCAGTCGTGGGTATGTTCCGGATCATCTTCTCGGCTTCCCCTTTCACACTGGATCTCAGGTAAAATAGCTGCTCCACGCTGGACACAGCTGCGTCGGTTACCACGAGCGATCGGAAAAGGTCGCGAAACGCCGGCCACTCCTCATACTTGCCGGAGAATGTTGGAAGCTGAATGCGAGGGAGCGTCCGCCGCGGAGGAGGTGGATCTGGTGTCTCCGGCGGCGCCATTGCACTCTTGAGTGAGCTCAAACAGTCCATGAGCGTGCCTCTTTGGACCGTAAATGCTTCTTCTACCAATCCGTAGTAGTCTGCTTTAATATAATCGCGCTTCGATACCAAATTCCAGTGAGTACTGTACAATTCCTCATAATTCTGTTCGAATTTGTTCCAATGCGCTTCCAAGGTTTGTAAGCGTGATTCGATCACTCCTACGGTGATTTTGGCAGTGCCTGACTTCTTCAAATATTCGTAGGCTCGGGCAATGCGACCATGGAGATCCTGTTGACTCCTCAACAAAGCGTCGGCATCCATGCTCATGGTGGACCGGCGACGCGGCAGTGCAACCAACGGCGAAGCAACCGAACTGCAAGATGCACGCTCACGAGCACGTGAATGCACTGACTCCTATGAGAGCCTGTCGCGGAAGAGGACCGCTGGAGAATGGACACAACAAAAAAGATCCGGCTCGAAGGACCAGCAATGTTACATGAAGGGCAAGGTTGTTTGGACACCGCAAGTAAAGTATTGCACAATCTTGACATTACACGATATATTTCAGACAAAAAAGAAAGTACAAATATATATAATAAAAAAAGGACACAATTCGTATTATTAATAACTCGCAAATGCACCCGCGGTAGTTCGAAGTAAGCACCTTCGATTGAATATGAATATAATACGGCGCGACGACTTTCGATAGCGAATACGAAAAGCAATCTGGCGCTGCTTTTTGCGCGCTCGTTGCTTTTATACGCGCGATTTTTCTAGACGTTTCTAGATAGGATTTAGCGCGATACAGTGAACGACGAGGTGACTTTTGGCATGTATTGTTGTTAAGATGCTAGATGTTTTGTTTGGTTTAATGACTCGAGTTGACAATTTTACTGTCGACAATTATTTACGACAGCCTTGAAGGTGACTGTCGAATCTAAACATGTGCGCAGGGCAATGCCGAATATTTTCATGTAACGATAATTGATTTTGTAATAATGCGCTCTCTTAGTTTCAAACATACAATCTGACAGCAATTTGCGAACAGGACCTGCAGTTTCTTGCAATTTGAACATAAATATATTAATAAAATTGAATATTTTTTAATAAATATAACAGATGCATAAGATGTTATCAATTAATTATAATTTTCTTTTCATAAATATGACATTTAATGTATAACATATATGTTATATCGTAGTTATATCTCATATAACAAATGTTCAATTTAATTAAATTTTAATAATAAAATAAATTGTAAAAATAAATTAATTTTTAAAATTTAAGATATAATTATTTATATGAGAATTAAATTCTTGCTTTATGCTTTAAATGAATAGGAAATAAATCAATATAGGAAGTAAATGGATAATTTATCCTATTGATTCCAATCAGTTTAAAACTGATAGAAATGTACTTTTAATCCTTTAATAATAGGCCACGACTTTTGCAGACTTTATATGTATTTTTAACAGAAATTTGATTGCGAGAAAATACATCGCATAGCGGTAAGCGAAGGAACTATTAAATAACTGCAAAATGCAGATTCTGTTGTCAATTTGTCAGATTGTGCGCACGCAAACCTTGCTCGATTTCTGCCGCCAATCTGACATCAAACTACGCGCAGATTCCCAACAGATCCTGCTCGGTTTCTGCCGCCAATCTGCTATGATAATTTTATACAAATCCTACTTGGTTTATGCTGCTGACTTGCTACCAAATTATGTCAGCAGGTTTTGTAACATTTCTGCCAACATTCTGCTATCATTATTTCATATAACAGATTTTGTATACAATCTACAGTTTTTTTGCTAGCAAAAATATATAACAGACGTTTGGCAAAATCTGTTCAAACAGATATGGCTGTCTGGGGAGTTGTAGTATAGAGACAACTCAGCAAGAAATGCATAGAAAGCGTGATTTTGTCCAGCTACGAAATGTTGTAAAAAAACAATGTTTTGAAGATACAACAAGAAGTGATAAAAGTAATTCATTTACGAAAATAAGAAGAGCAATCTGACCATTATGTAAGGGTTTCGAGACCGACTGGCATAGGGCCATTCCCACGCACGTAGAGAATCGATGGGCATAGTGCCACTTGAAACCACGCGTGCGGAGTATATAACTCGGCGATACTTTAAGTGCGGCGCGTTGCCTCTTCAAGAGGTTCGCGACACTCAAGACGCTGCGTCCCGTCGACCCGGCCTGCGTTTGTTTATGCACCGACGATTTCGGGTGTAGAGTTAGTTAATGATAAAGAGGCAGTTCCACGCCTGCCCTCGAACAGAACGGTTCGACTAAGCTAACGGCCGACGGCCGGCCACCGATCCAAAATCCGCGTATACGATTAAGCCGTATAATTAAGTTGTAATCTTTATGAATAAACTGCGATTTAATATCAGCTCACTATCTTTGACGTGCCCTCCCTACAAAATTCAGAAGTGGGATTCCATCGGTGTTAAACCGGCGTTACGTTAAGTGGGACCAGTTATGTTTTATGGACATTTTCGACGATCTTTACGAGGAAAAGTTATGCTTATGAACTCGCGGGCGAATTAAGAAGAAGCCATTTATGTTGCGCGCTCGCTTCATGTTATGTTTATGCTTTATGTCGTGTATGCAGTTTATGTTACGCTTTCGGTTTGTGTGCCTGTCGTAAGTCCGGTTCGTGTTTGTGATCCAGGCAATGTTATGTTTATGAGACAGTGCAACACATTTAAGAAAGAAAAAAAACCGTGCGGACTGTATTGAACTCAACTTATGCGCCTTATGACCCGAGGTTTTTGAACTCTCGTTACGAAGTCACGCTTTCAAAACCGTGACATACTACGTGCGAACGGATTGACGTGTGATCTTTGTTATCTTTTACATGCTGTCGGTGAAAGGAATCAAGATGAGCACACTTACGGTGGTAGAACTTAAGGAGAAACTGAGGAGTAGAAATTTGTCGACGTTCGGGTTAAAAGCCGAGCTAGTGAAACGGCTGATGGAGGCAGGAGTCCCGCCCGAAGAATTAAGCTTAACAGAATCTGGTCATGACGAGACGCATGAAGTGCAACTCGACGAACCTCAGCCAGGGACGAGCGCTCAAACCACCGTCTCTACCTCACGTGAAGTCGAACTCTTACGGAAGGAAAGAGACTTAGCCGCGCGCGAGGCCGAACTTTTGAGAAGAGAATTAGAGCTGTTGAGAATGTCGCCACGATCGGAAGATACATCCGCTCGATTCGGCGTGAAGAAATGGCAAGAGCTCAAAGATTTGGTCGGTGAATTTAGCGGCAGTAATTTAGACTTTGATCGATGGGAGAAGCAAGTAAAGAAACTACTCTCCTCTTATGACTTGGACGACCACAGAGCGAAAGCGCTGGTGTGCAGCAGATTGAGCGGCAAAGCGTTAAAGTGGTACCATTCGAGAGTTGACTGTGTCGAACTAAGCTGTGACGACCTCCTGCGAGAGCTAAGAAGAATGTACGGGCAACGGCCAGATCAGCTGACTTTGCGACGCGAACTTGAGGCAAGAGTCTGGAACGCGAGTGAAACGTTCGCAGATTATTTGTACGATAAAGTGACGCTAGCAAACCGGGTGCCAGTTTCGGACACAGAAATCATTAGTTACGTCATCGAAGGCATTCCCAGCCAGGAACTACGCACGCAGGCGAGGGTGCAATGTTATCAGTCGGTGGACGCTATGCTGACTGCATTCGCAAGCGTTCCGCCACCGAAAGAATCTCACCGATCTTTTGCACAACGTCGCGAAGGTCCTCCGGCGACAGGAAGAAACAAGCAGCAGCACGAAGAGCAACGTAAACCAAAGGAGGCAAATCCACCAAAAAAGTGCTACAATTGCAACGAGATTGGGCATTTTGCAGCAGACTGTACGAACCCAAAGAGGGGTCGAGGATCCTGTTTCAAGTGCGGAAAATTCGGTCATCGAGCGAAGCAATGTCCCCCGAAAGAAGACATCAATTGCGTGACGCAGGAGCAGCGAGAGGACGACGATTTCCGTCGACGAGTAGAATTGCTGATAGACGAAAAGGACGGTAATTTTAAAATGAATTTTAACGCGCTAATCGACTCGGGAAGTCCTATTTGCTTTGTCAAAGAATGTTATATTCCCCGGAAGTATATGTTTAGCGATTCCGGACATGAACGTTTTTGCGGCGTTAAGGCTCCTGGCTCCTTTCTGACCATGTCGAAATCGTGACGTCAGAGGCGAGAAAACACACGCTAAAATTTCTTAGATGCCATTTCGAAATAAAAATATATTTCGATGAACAGCACTTTAGATGGCTCTTAAAAGACACTCTTAAAAAACCCCGAAAACTATCCTTTCCCCTTTATAATTAATCAACAGCTGTAAAATGTAATATTATGAAGCCCAGCCCTGGTCTTTGCACATGCGCAGTCATTCCGCGTGTCAAAGTCTGATATCTCGATCATTTTACAGATGTTGATTGATTATAAAGGGAAAAGGATAGTTTTCGGGGGGTTTTAAGAGTGTGCTAAAGCCATCTCAAGTGCTGTTTAATCGAAATATCTTTTCATTAAAAAATGGCATCTAAGAATTTTCAGCGTGTGCTTTCTCGCCTCTGACGTCACAATCCAATATGGCCGCGATGAGCACCCAGAAGCCTTAACGGCAGCGGATTGAAAGTGCTGGGTCGTGTAAAAGCGACGCTCATATTCAATTGCGAAAAATATAACGTTGTATTGCGCGTTGTTCCGGATAAAACAATGAAAAATTCTATGATTTTAGGACGCGATTTTATGAAGTTAGCGAAACTATCGTTAAAAAATGAAGAAGTTGTCGATATTATGAATATTCAGATAGATGATAATGACGCTCGCGTATCTCCGCAGGATGTGCGTATTAACGAAGATCTTTCGATTGGGGTGAAAGCGCGAGCACGCGAATTGTTTGAAAAATGTTATGTTTATCCGAAAAGACCACTGATTCCCGCAGTGGAAAACATTATGAAGCTTACGCTTACAAACGATAAACCATTTTCGTGCGCACCGCGTAGACTTTCGTATGATCAGAAAGCCAAGCTGCGATGTATTTTAGACGATTTGACTGTCAAAGGCATTATTAGAGAGAGCGCATCCGAATATGCGTCGCCGGTTATTTTGACGAAAAAGAAAAACGGAGAAATGAGAATGTGTATAGATTTTCGAACTCTTAATAAAATAACGACCCGCGATAATTTTCCGCTTCCGCTAATTGAAGACCAACTAGATTTATTAGAAGGGAAAAAATATTTTACGAGGTTGGATCTCAAAGACGGGTTTTTTCACATTAAAATGCACGAGGACTCGATAAAAATATACTTCGTTTGTCACGTCGTTAGGGCAGTACTAGTATGTAAGAATGCCATTCGGGCTAAAGGGCGCTCTTCTTAAGTTTCAACGTCATGTCACACAAATATTTAAGGATCAAATTGACGCAGGAGAAATATCGGTATACTTAGACGATTTTCTCATCGCGACGGAGACGATAGAGCACCACTTTCAGGTACTTGAAAAGGTTTTCAAACTGCTCGTCGCGAACCGTTTAGAGTTACGCTTAGATAAATGCCGATTCCTTCAAACAAAGTTAGATTATTTAGGGTATACAATAACTAACGAAGGTATACGACCCACGGAGCAGGGTATCAAAGCGATAAAAAAATTTCCGGATCCATGAAATGTTCGAGATGTTCAAAGCTTTCTGGGTTTATGTTCTTATTTTAGGAAGTTTGTCGAAAACTTCTCAATTATAGCGAAACCGCTGTACGACCTGACAAAGAAAAATGCGGATTTTTGTTTCGAAGAGACAGAAAGACAAGCATTTGAAGCGCTTAAAGCTCGATTAATTGATGCACCCATATTAAGCTTGTATTCCCCGCGAGACGAGACGGAGCTCCACTGCGACGCAAGTTCAGCTGGATTCGGGGCGATTCTATTGCAAAGAAAGGCAGATCGGAAACTGCACCCTGTATTTTATTTTTCGAAGAGAACGACCGAGGCAGAATCGAAATATCATAGTTTCGAACTAGAGACGATAGCGATAATTTATGCACTTCGCCGATTCCGAACATATTTACTCGGATTAAAGTTCAAAATTATTACCGATTGTCAAGCATTAAGTCTGACATTAAATAAAAAAGAGACAAATCCCCGCATCGCACGATGGGTATTAGAAATGCAAAATTATGATTACATTATCGAGCATAGATCAGGTTCTCGAATGCTGCACGTAGATGCATTAAGTCGGCAAGTCTTTGTGATCGAAGATAACTCTTTCGATAAAAATCTCGCGTTATGTCACAACGACGACCCTGCAATTCTAAAGATTCGTAAAGAGTTAGAACTTTCGGAAAGCAAATTATTCGAAATGAGAAACGGATTAGTGTACAAGAAAAATCAAGAGCAGATTTTGTTTTACGTTCCCGCCATGTTAGAAACGAGCGTTATTCATAAGTATCACAATGAAATGAGTCACGTTGGCGTCGAGAAAACGATTCGAAATATTTTAAGTAGTTATTGGTTCCCAGAGATGAAATCGAAGGTTGAAAAGCATCTTAAGCCGAATTCCGGAAAGACCGAAGGGTCACTACACAACATACCGAAAAGTAGTGTACCATTCGCTACAATACACGTCGACCATTTAACTCCCGTATCAAGGTCGAGCTCTAGCAAAAATCGATATATTTTTTTAATTGTCGATGCCTTTACGAAATATGTTAAGTTATACGCTACTAAAAGCACCAATGCGGCAGAAGTTATAAAATGCCTTCAATCATATTTCGAGTATTATAGTCGTCCATTACGCATTATTTCGGATCGAGGCAGTTGCTTTACGTCGCGTGAATTTGAACAATTTTTAGACGATAAGAATATACAGCATGTGAAAATCGCCACCGCTTCACCTCAAGCGAATGGTCAGATCAAGAGATTCAATCGTACAATATTACCGATGATAGCGAAATTAACAGACGAGAAAAAGACATCGTGGTATAATACTCTTAAGGATGTAGAATTTGCATGTAATAATACCGTATCGAAACCCACGAACGAATGCCCGAGCGTGTTACTTTTTGGAATGCGGCAACGTGGTAGAGTAATTGACGAGCTACGAGATACTCTAGAAGTTAACGGGCAAATCGAGATATCCCGAAATTTATCATGCGTGCGTGACAAAGCGACCAAGCAAATCCAAAAGAGTCAAGACGCGAATAAGCAAGCTTACGATCGTAAACATAAAACCGCGAAAAAATATCAAGTAGGCGATAAAGTGATGATAAAGAATTTCGATAATTCACTGGGCGTCTCTCAAAAACTGATACCAAAGTTTAAAGGCCCATATCAGGTTGATCGCGTATTTAGAAATGACCGATATGTAATAAAAGATGTTGAAGGGTTTCAGCTATCGCAAACGCCTTATCGCGGAACATGGGAAGCATCAAATATGCGACCATGGACACCGGCTTAATGTAGATTTGAATACAACAATAATAATGTTTATGTTAGATTAAGTTAGATTAAGTTGTAATAAGCTTATATCAAGTAAGTTTACATTAAATTTAAGTTTAAGTTTAGCTGCAGATTTTGCCTAGCAGTAAAATTTTTCTTTTGTTTTTACGCGCACGATTAATCGGGACGATTAATGGTCAGGCTGGCCGAATTGTAAGGGTTTTGAGACCGACAGGCATAGGGCCATTCCCACGCACGTAGAGAATCGATGGGCATAGGGCCACTTGAAACCACGCGTGCGGACAGTATATAACTCGGCGATACTTTAAGTGCGGCGCGTTGCCTCTTCAAGAGGTTCGCGACACTCAAGACGCTGCGTCCCGTCGACCCGGCCTGCGTTTGTTTATGCACCGACGATTTCGGGTGTAGAGTTAGTTAATGATAAAGAGGCAGTTCCACGCCTGCCCTCGAACAGAACGGTTTGACTAAGCCGACGGCCGGCCACCGATGCAAAATCCGCGTATACGATTAAGCCGTATAATTAAGTTGTAATCTTTATGAATAAACTGCGATTTAATATCAGCTCGCTATCTTTAACGTGCCCTCCCTACAATTATAAGGTTAGAAAATTACAAAAAGACATATTAAATATTCCTAATCATATATTTGATAAAAATAAACAATGTAAGAAACGCCGTCAAATATGTGATTATGATGAAACAAAAAACAATTATGTATTATTTCTCAAGTTGCAAAATATTTAGAAAAAGTATTATCGTAATGCAAAAACAGTGCTATTGTATATTTAAGCACTTATTCCGGTAGCTTGTTGCTAAAATTCACCAACAATCAGAGTCAACGCGATAAATTTCGCATTGTGTAATAGAAAATAAACATTTTGAGTTTGACATTGTCCGAACTAAATTACACGTTTCGTAAATGTGCGCGTTACGACATATCATATTAGTGCGTTGTATTAATGCTCTGTAAGTTATGTGTAAACGTGTGAGTGAGGAGAAAAAATGACAGCTCTCAAAAATTTAATATTTGAATGCGTAATTTTAGCCTCGAGTTTAGTGCTGATCATAAATGCTATTTCGTATTTATCGTAGCTGACGGAAAAAGGTCGTTTAATAATTACATTATTTCTACGAAATTAGCATGCTTGAGCCCCAATTTTTCACTCGGAATTTTATATAGATTGAGGCATTTCGGTGGTCTTGTTAAACATTGTCGCTGAAATAATACTTATGCGTGAAAGTTTCCAACACGATCATCGAAGGATACAGTTATTAGGTAATTATTTTCTCTTTTGATGAGAAAATTGCAACCGTGATTATATTATAAAGTTAAATTTTCAATCGTTATTAATTATTCATAGCGAATAACACTGTAAAACTGGCTTTCCTCACCCAAAGACGACAAGCGGAAGAAGAATCCAAGGCAGAATCTTCACGTAAGTTTACTCACAACAAAAATATATTAATTATTTACAAAAAAATTGGAAATTCATTATTCTCTCGTCATCGATTTCAAAATTTCAAAACAAATTTCAAAATTAACTTTAACAATTGTTTAATTTAGCAGCACCAAGTTTTTTTTAATTTTTTAATTTGTAATAATTTTTAATTTTTGCAAAAATTTTTAATTTTTCTATTAATTTTTAATTTTTTTGTGTTTGAATTATCCTTTTTTTTATTATTACGATTCTACATGGGTTTGCAGTAGGTAATTTTTCATACAACTTTCAGCGTGAAGAGAAGTCTATATACGACTTTATATGGGTTTGCAACTTTAATTTTTCACTGATACAAGTTTCTACTTTTACATGGCGCAATTTTTTTGATATTATTATTTTTCTTGTGCGATTCTATATGGGTTTGCAGTGGGTAATTTTTCATTACTGGCGTGCCTATATTTGGCGTTTCTTCTTACCTTTTTTTAAAGGTAAATTTTTAGAAATTATATACAATACATCGCCCCTGTCAGTCGACCGGGTCAATTTTCATATCAGCTTTTTAACTCTTGACTTTGAGGAGCTTAGGCTCCCCTCATGCGTTTAATTGCATATAGTGTTCAGAGATGGGTTGGGGGGGGGAGTGATTGTCCCCCGCTAATGAATTAATTTTTTATATTGCACCCCGGAGGCCTATCTCCCCAAGGAACATTAACTAATTTCAAAATTAACGACATACAATTAGGACATACGAAATTCATCGACAGTGTTAATTATATGCCGATGCGCTTATTCGAGTTACTGAAGGCTTTCGGACTGGAGGATAAATCGGATAAAAATATTTTTTTCTTATTTATTTATTAGCACCGTCGAAAATAAATCATATTTGGACCATTACACGCCCTGCGTTATTATTCTCCTGAAAATATGAAGGTAGAAGAACGCGAACTTCATACTCAATTTAATAATATCTGAGAAATCCGTCATTCCTTATCACTTTTTCTACATAAAATCTTTAATTTTTCTACGATTGTACCATTACATATCTGATTACTTTTAAAAATGCATCTAACTCATACAGAGAGAATTACTATATTCTTATGATGCGAGGGTATAATGATAAAATGAGATTCTACCAAGACGTCGCGAATCTGTTTAGTAACACATATCCTCATCGCGATCCAATTTCTAAAGTTACTGTCTATCGAATAGTTTCGCGAAAGAACAAGTTCAGTTGCAGATGAAAGAAGATCCGGGAAATCAAAAACAGCAAGTAACGATGATGTAGCTTTGAAAGTTCTACAAAGTGTTATCAAAAATCCCCATAAGGCTCCTTCGAAAATAGCTTAGTGCAATATAAGCTGAAAATCGGTCGCAGACATTTTGAAGAAACATGATTACCTCCCGTATAAAATGAGACTCGTTCAAGAACTGTCTGAGAATGATTTTGACAGAAGAATTAAATTTTGCGAGGAAATGATGAGACGATATGATGAGAACCATCAATTTTTTAATTGGATTTGTTTTTCTGACGAGGCCACCTTCGAGTTAAACGGATCTATCAATCGTCAAAATTTAATATTGGGCTAACTATAATCCTCAATAGATGAGGGATTGTCACACTCAATATTCCCAGAAACTAAATGTTTGGGCTGAGATAATAGGTCATCATACATATTGTAGGGCCGTTTTTATTGAAGGGAATATAAATGCACACAATTACGTACACCTATTAAAAACCGAAGTCATGCCACGTATGTCCAAAACATTACAGGAATTGCTTTTGAACATGTTTGGTTCCAGCAGGATGGGGCTCCAGCTCACTTTGCCGTAATGACTCGTGATTTTCTGAATGAAACATTTTCTAATAAATGAATTGGTAGAAGAGGTACAATCAAGTGGCTACCTAGATCACCAGACCTAACCCCACTAGATTATTTTTATTGGGGATATTTGAAGAGCAAGATATACGAAACAAAACCTGCCAACATTGATGAATTACGAGCCAGAATATTAGACGTTTCGAATTTAATTGGACAGGAAATGCTAGAAAATGTACTGCAAAGAGTGCAAAGTATCTACATCTGTTTGGCACACTGTCAAGCAGTAAACAGACATCAATTTGAACACCTAATACATTAATTCTTTAATTACATCTAACACACACATACACACACACACACACACACACTCGTGCGCACAGAGAGGGTTTGGAGTCGTAAAATACCGGGGGACTGACGAATTTCGGGATCCTTATCTCTGGCTGTGCTGACACATACACACATGCATGCGCGCGCGCGCGCACACACACACGCACACGCACACATACATACACGAGATGTAAATCCGACTGGGCAACCTCCACGTGATACATCTTGGGTAATGCGAATGTCGGCGGTACTGTAACTTTCAAGTTTTATAATTCAAAAAGTACTTAATAAAAAACATTTTATTACAGCGTTTTGGAAACGTCTCGACTTCAATATATACAATAATCGCACAAGAGAAAGATCGAGAGTGAGATGGTAGATTGCAGATGCGAAATCTTTGCTGCGCGTGTCGAGTTAGAGCCGATGCACTGATTGTGAGATGTGTGGAGGGCTAAACTTCATGAGGCTTGTTTCGGAGTTGTAGCGCCATTGTACTGAACTGCACGAAAAAAGTTATTATTCCTGGATGTAGGAATTTTATATTCCAATTGATAATAATGGAACATGTAGTTTATGTTACACTAATTTTAAATTAATTAAAGATTTATTTATTTAAAAACACATTTGAACCATGAGTACAAAGAAATTTCTACTTTAAATAATAATACGTGGAAAACAAATTTTCAAAAAATTAATAATACCAGAGCAGAATGCCTATTATGCAATAAAATTGTATGTGTTGTTTTAAAAATTTCTCCGTATGCTCAACAACATAGTAACTCCCACGGTGGACTAAAATAAAACCGCCGAACGGATAATGAGGAACAAGGATTACAGCGAGAAATTAAATCCCTACTTGGATCAACTGTCAAACTTGAACTGCCGAAATAATCAGTTGTCGATCGGAGCGATAGACCCTGGCCGGACCGAAGAGAATGGCGACTTTTGCAGCGGAAATCCCAGCGGTGACACGGCGAAACTTCTAGATATTGATTAAAACAGAAGTCTACGATGCAGTTTTGTGCAATGCGAAACTATTTAGGAAAGGTATAACCAAAATCTAAACTTCTTTTATTTATATTTAATTAATCTTTTTCTTAAATTTATATTTTTGATTTATATTCTACATATATGCAATATATCCATAGGGACAATATTAGGCCTCAAAGGGGAATATGTAGAAGCTTGTGCAATCTTTCTCTTTCTCTCCTGAAAAACTAAAATTCAAACATTTTTTTAAATTCAATGCAACATTAGAAAATGTGAAATATGCATACTTTAAAGTATCAATTATTGCAAAAGCACTATTCGAGGAAGTTATAACAAAATCCTAATCTTCTTTTATTTAAATTTAATTAATCTTTTTTTAAATTGATCTTTTAATTAATTTAAAAAATTTTTTAAAATCTTTTTCCTAAATTGTATATATATTCTTGATTTATATTTTACATATATGCAAATTAAAAAAATGTGTGTATATGCATTGTGCGTACCATAGGAATATTGAGACTTATAATCAGAGGGACATGATTCACTAGAAACGGGTGAGAATCTGTCATATTTTGCCGATACTTTTGCCTTCGTTAAGATATAACGAATCAGATCCTTTTTTTGATGACGTAGACAACCAGTTCCGAGGATAGTTAAATTAATGAGTTCTTTTGGTCAAATAGAATATCGAAAAATCTTCCAAAATCGAGAATATATATATTTCTATAGATATCATTACATCTCTTTCCTTTTTCACAAAAATGATTTCCAATGCAAATCTCAAAATGTATAATACGGACTCTGCATCATTATCAGGTATACCGCTTCAACAGCTCGAAATAGTAACTTTTTTGAAAAATCTTTCTTATAGTTAATCTACTTGTATATACACACATTATTATTTAATAATTTTAAAAAAAGATATTTTAACGGAGTACTGCAGTGAAATTATTTAATAGTAATTTTAAATTCATTAAAAAAGGTACTTTGAAAAGAGCACAAAAAATTTCTGAGGCATTGAAATACCATGAGCCATCATGTAAAGATATATTTTGTCCGGATGTCCTTGGAAGGAACAGGAAGGAGCGATTAACAATTGCGGGCTATTTTGCGTGGAATACATCCGCAATTTAAATATTATACTATTAGAAGATTTATTTATAAAAAGAGAAAAAAAAATCCACAAATATAATTCTAATTCTGGTCGAGAAATTCTATAAAAATTCATAATTCTTTAGAAATACTTAAAAGTATCATTAAATAAACTCAATATTAGAGATCATATTGAGAAATAATTAAAAGCCGTAACGAAAATATTGTATGTTGGTACATATGTATTAGAATCAGTTATATTCGCAATATATACAAAATTAACTTTAATTAGAAGAAAGCAGAAGCTTAACTCTTGTCGCAGAATGTTCTACAATTAAAGACAAATTAACTGCATTATGTGGCGAATTTAGACGTACAGCCTCATCTGAAAATTATTTTTTTGAGTCTACATATCATCATAATGCAACTTCATTTGAACCTTTGGTAATGAATACAGAAGGAAAAGTAGTAAATAAATTATCATTAATAACAGATAGATCCATAAAATCTTGGTCGTGTAATACTTCAATTGTAAAATTTACGATTCGCTTTTAATTGACCATTATCAGAAGTTCCTCGAAACTGTAAATAGATGTACTTTAAAGAATGCACCAAAATTGATGTGTGCAAAGTATTCATACATATACTATAAAAACTTCAAATGCGAAATTGGATCATATGCGTAGCTGTTATATAGATTTAACATTTTGCAAAGGTATGTTTCTTTCAATTCAATTATTATATCGCCTCATTTTCCAAAAGTAAGATATATGAAGTGTTTAATTTATCAACTTACAGTTTATTATCGAAAAACTGAATATTTAGACAAAGCATTAATTCATGCTGACATAAACACAATAAATAAAATTGTGACTTCTGCACAAGAAAAAGCAGATATATGTAAATATCAACAGACCAATACAATTTTGAGTAATAATTATATTATTTCTAAACATCATAAAGCATTTAAAGTCTCGACTAAACGCTCAGTAAACACACTACAACATATTTGCGAATCATGCGAGAGATTGTTATAAAAAAGATATTTCTAAAGTCAATACCCAGATAGCACGAATGTCAGAAAGACCTCAATTAGAAATCTTATTAAAGATTGCTTTTCGAGCTCTTCATATGATATCTAATAGATTTCAATTTTAAGAAGTCTATTATAAGATTTCTTTAAGATATCTTGTGTAAGAAATTAATTTTACGAGATCAGTAAGAAATCTTTTTTCAGTTAATCAAATAGATTTCTTAATCAAGACAACAGAACGTGTTCTTGTATCTGATGTCTTTTAGATTTGTTCGCGCGTTTGCGCATTATATTAAGATACATATATAGTGTGTTACAATGTGCTTCAGTGTGCTTCGGCGTGGTTTCTTTGTGCTCTAGAAGAATACATCGTGTTGTAGATTAATGTATGATTTAGGTAAGGTTTATGATATAAATATTAATTAAGCAATAAATGCTACAAAAAATAAATACAAAAACAGACTGTAATTAAAGTAATGAATATAAATGTTTAACATAACCAAATCCACAACTAACATAACCTTTATAATCTTTTAAATATATATTTATTATAATAATTATTTTTTTATAGTATCGACAAATAAATTTGAATGACATACAAAATATCCATAATAAAATATATATAATGTTTCTACACATACATATAGGACATATAGGACTGGATAATATTTTATCAAGAAGAGACTGTTTTACTGGAAATCTCAACTATATGTGGGAACAATAATATATGTTCTTTTATTATAAACTTGAAGAGGAAACTTATCTAGATAAAACTTTTGAGACGTTACCACATCTCCTGACAATATCTCCTGACAATACAGTTATTAATGATGACACAAATGAATCCTTTACGCATCAACATCATACACATTGTTGTAGTAAGTATACAAGCAAATAAGTTTGCTATACTGATTAAATACATTTTTTATTCAATTTTTTGTTAACTTTTCGAGAGAAGGAAAAATTGTTTGAATTTAATTGAGTTGTATGAATTTGATTGAAATATAATTTATGCAAGTCAATTGACTAACACTACGTTTCTATTTGCAGAAGCATGCCGTCATAATCTTCAAGTTATTTTGCACAAGATAAACACACTTGACATGCATTTAGTAGATTTTTATGGTAATGAACCCCAGCGAAATAATGAAAATATATTGCCACAGTTTCCGATCGTTACAGTTCAAGAATTAGAAAATTTTAATAAATTATTAAAGGAAGATGCAATAGCTCGTGCACAATATGTAAGTATTTTATGTATTACACTTTCTAAATTTTTTAAAAGCTTGAGAGAGAGATTTTTATTTTATAATATAAAAACATAATAAAAATGCTCATAATTATGAATAATTTCTAATTACGTTATTATCTGTCTATCTATCTATCTAATAATCTATTTATTTATCCGCATAAGAAATATCTAATTTGTGTTATTTTTCATTTTAATTTTATAAACATAAAAGCTTTTTTATTACAATTTAACTAACAATATTAATTTAATTTAAGGTCTGTAATTTTAATTGTTTTTGATTATATAACAATACTAACATATTATATTATTTTTCAGAAAAAAATAATTAAAAATATTGGCGGTAAAGATGTTAAAAAACATGTTCGACAAGCTTTGACATTAATATTAACTGATGAATTGTCATGCAAATTATCATGGACAGGACAGAAAAAAACTATCAAAGTAAAAGATATGAAGTTCATAGATATAATAATAGGTACATGATTTTTATCTTCATAATATCACATAACTTTTTTATATTCCTTCGAATCACTATTATTATTATTATTATTATTATCATTTTATTTTAGTAATAAAAGTAATAAAAATAAAATTAGTATTAATAACAAAAAATTAGTGATGTAATAATTTATGTTGTAAAATAATAACCACAGTTGTTTTACTAATATGGAAATGGTAACAGTAATTACTATTTTTAAACATTATCATTACAGTTTTTACATCAAAAAATTTATTTTATAATTTTGTTTTTATTGTAACTTTTTTCATTTTTATAAATTTTGACTTTGTTCAAAAGTATTTAGTTTAAAATTAAAACTATTACACAAGCCCATATTCAACAATATATAAATGTAACATCCTTCGTTCATAAATAACAAATTCCCTGATGGTTCTTATAAAAATTGCCAATCATGAAGTAGTATGAATATTTTTATATTGCAGTATACTTATTTCCTAACTATATAACTTTTAATTTCAGAGACTATGATCAATTCTGGGCGTAATTGTACAATCTTTGATGTACAAGATACTATTCAAAAATGGTTACAACATGCAAGCGATCGAGTACGATATTTAGAAAAAAAGCACACTCAAACATAATTTTAAAATTTTTGCATAAAATTTGTTTCGTTTATTTGATATTTTATTTTAATAGTTTATTGTTTATTTCATAATAGTTTATTTTGCTTTTTCATAATAATGGTTTATTTTATTTCTATTATAAAGTTTTATTCACGATTTTTTTATCCTATAGTATATTAATCTATAAATATATATATATATATATATATATATATATACATTAAAAATGTTAAATATAATTAAACCGTTCAAAGTTCAAGTAAGTTTAGTTAAAGTCAGTTTAATTCAAGCAAGTAAGTTTAGTTAAAGTTTAGTTAGTCATAAGTATTTTATATCATAAAATATAAGTATGTTTTGAAATATAAATAAATAATTTTAAAAGATTCACATTTTTTATTTTATAATTTAATATTAAAATACTCATTGGCTGTCAAGATTCGCGTTGTGCGTTATATTCGTAGCATCGAGAGGCTGTTCGCGAGAATTAGCAGTTTGACAATTTGTTTAAAATTAAATCAAATAAAATAATATTAGTTTTAAATAATAGGTTATAATACTTTAAACTCAATTAATATTTTTGACAGTTATCAGCTGATTTCTGTCAAAAAATATTAATCGCGGATAAAGTATTATAACATATTATTTCAAACATATTATTTTATTTTATTTTATTTTGAACAAACTGTTAAATTACTAACCCTCACGGTGACAGCCTCTCGATGTTACGAATGTAACGCACAATGCAAATCGAAACAGTCAATCAGTATCGCGGAAAAGATCCAACAATACTTGCGAGAATAGACTAAACATGCCTTTTTTAGAAAGGGATGTTATAATATTTTAAATTCGATTAATATTTTTGACAATTATCAATTGATTTTTGTCAAAAAATATTAATCACGAATAAGATATTATAACATATTATTTGAAACATATTATTATTTTAATATTTTCAACATATTATATACATTCCCATTACCGCTATAGAAATGTTATAAAATAAACAATTTCTTACTCACCGATACGTACAATAGCAGAGTTGTAGTACACAGTACACATTGATCTGAAAATAAAATATTCAAATTATGTATATACATATGTGTGTATTATTTTAAAATTTAATTAGCAAAATTGTTGAAATTAACGCTTTAACAGCTAATTTCCGTGAAAAAATATTAATCGAGTTTAAACAAACTTTACATTATTTTTCAAAAATATATATTTTTTTTAACATAAAACCGAAGAATTGCGCGCGCGCGTGTTGTTCTAGTGATCTAGTGATAAAGAAGCTACATTGGAGGATCAACACAAGGCAATGTGTTTATCAGTAACAGGTTACTGACGAAGATTATGATTATTTCGAGCAATATACTATATATCCTTTATATAAAAAGAAAGCAAAATTACGACAATATTATATCAAATTAGAGGTAAACTTCTAAATAAATATTTCAATTATAATTTTAAACTTTATATAATTTTAATATTTATTATGATTAACAACATGATATATATTATTTCAATCTCAAAAAATTTATATTCATTGTTCGATGTCAAGTTATCATTAAATTAACAATTTTATATATATTATTTCAGTCGCAAAACAAGAAAAAGAAAACAGACTGAATAATATTATTGCCATAAATATGGATGGAGCAGAATCTGCTCGAAATCTATGTATTCATGTTACTTAATTTTATCATAATAATGTCAATTGTATATTTTAAAAATTATTTTATTTTTCTTATAATCAAGAATTTAAATAATAATTGTATGTTTAATTGTTCAAAATATTAAATAAATAAGAGAAAAATATAGAGCTTAATAACAGTGTTTCATGATTATATAAATTAATTTTTTAAATTATAAGATCTAAATGTGAATTGTCTCTAATGATCGGGCAAGCAAATAAAGTCTTGTACCATAATAAAAACTAAAATAGCTGACTTTATAAAATATTTTTTCTTTATAAAAAAATTTTTTTAATACTTTTGATATTTATCTCTATTAGTTTCATTATCGACTCGTTCTTGTTCAAACAAATCAATATTTATGAAACTATATACTTGCAAAATAAACAAGTTTGTGCTTTGATTATAAACAAGTTACCAATCAGAGAAATATTTATAAATAAAAAATATCTTTCTTTTCAGAAAAAAATTACTTTAGCGATTTTTTAAATATTGCAAATCTTTAATGTTGAAAGAAATATTATTAACTTTCTTTATTAAAAAATTATCTATATTATTATATTATATCTATATTATTATATACTTATTTATTTATTTATTTTAAAATATAGTAAAAGTTTATTGTGTTTATATTATGGTATTTTATGCTTTATATTGAAAAAACATACTATTTCATTAAACTACAAGTGCGTATAGTTACAGAATTTATAAAAAATAAAGAATTAGTCACTCGTAAAAAATAATTTAATGTTAAAAATCTTACTGCTATTTTCAAATCTTTTTAGGAGCTTGTCAATGTAAAGTTTCAAAAAAAAAAAAACGATAATCTATAAGATCGTAAACATCATCTTTCCTGTATTTAGTTTAAATTTACGTTCTTCATTAAAGAATTCCAATACATCGCTCACCAATAAACCTTGATAAGAAAAGTAATATTACTAAATTAATATTAATATACAAAATGCGCCAAATTATCGAAATAAGTTAATTATACTTGTAAAATTTCTGGATATGGATAAGTTGCATTTATAATGATAACCTGACATCGACTACAGCTGGTCTGAATTTATAAGACATATCGACACTTATTTCTTCGACATCCGGGGACTATCAGATAGATTAAAATTTATTTAGGGACTATATATCACATATATTAAAATTTATTTAATTTAAATTATAAAATTAATAATAATAAAAGATATAAAAGATTTATTAAATATAAAATAAATTTATAAAATCTATAACTTATTTACTTAATGCAAAATTTTATTACAAATAAAAATAATTAACTTATTTACGCAATGCAAATAAAACCAAAATTATAATATAATATACCAATATAATTATACCAATATATTTGTAACAAATTATCACACACTTTCTCAACTGTCAAACTATTAACCTTCGCGATGACAGCCACTCGATGGTATACGAATATAACGCACAACGCGAATCAAGACAACCAATCAGCATCGCGGAAAAGCGGCAACAATACATGCGAGAATCGACTTTACATGCCTTTTTTAGAAAGGGATAGATAGATATAGATAGATAGACTACACTACGCAAAACAATTAGAGGAGCGCTTTAAAACTTGCAAATTTTTATGTATATATAAAATATATAATATATAAAATATTGAAGGTTTAAATATTATTAAAATTAATAATCTTTTAAATATTTTATTTAAAGCTAAAGAAAATAGAAAGAATAGACAACGAAAAGAGATGGAGAGAAGAAAGAGATAGAAAAAAAAAGAAGAAAGCTATTATTTAGAAAAAAAAGAAGAATAGAAAAAAAATGAGAGACAGAGAGA
>NW_028141159.1:25418271-25453205 GCF_030444845.1 Prenolepis imparis
AAGCAGTGGTATCAACGCAGAGTACTTGATTACAACTCTCGTTGCAGGTACGGCACGATTTCGGCTGAGATTCGGCTGATCCGTTCCGGATGCTTGCTTGTCGAACAGTGACGAGCGGAAAGCTCGCAGGAATCACGCCGGCAAATTTAATGTCAAAATAGCCCCACCTGTAGCGCTATCAGGACCGTAGCGCGATCTTGTCGATCCCTTAGACTTATAAAGATGGACTGCGCATCCTTGTTGAAAGCCTGTCTTAAACATTAAAAAGAGAGAGCGATAGCGGTCGGATTTCTTTCTCCTTCTAATCGGCTATGTGGTGGGGACGCATTCCCCTGCCTCTCCGTTCATTCTCCATTCATTCTCCACCAGCGAACCCTTCTCCTTCAACTGTGCGAGAGAGAAAAAGATCCAACCACTATATCTCTATTTTTCAATGTTTAAGACAGCCAAACCGTAAGAGCGCGCAGTCTATCTCTATAAGTCTATGGTCGATCCTTACGGTTGTCGCAA
This sequence comes from Prenolepis imparis, assembly GCF_030444845.1. Lineage (NCBI taxonomy): Eukaryota > Metazoa > Arthropoda > Insecta > Hymenoptera > Formicidae > Prenolepis > Prenolepis imparis. The sequence continues at coordinate 25,418,782 of NW_028141159.1, forward strand.
GTATCTTATTTGTATCCTCATTGTTCCACTCCGCTGTGATTAGGGTTGTCTCTAGGGCGCCGGGTTCACGTGTCGGATCTCGCGCCGTCGTTGCGTAACGGAGCTCCCGCGCGTCTTGCGCACAAAGTGGCCTTCCTCTCTCAGGCCGTCTTCTCGGTTCATAGGCAGAATAAATTTTATGAGAGGAAATGCGGCAGCATCCGTCCTTTTTGATAACATTTGCTCGTAATTATTGATATCCTCACCTGGCGTGTTTTATTTGTCGGGTGGGCCTCCACTTGTTCTCCTTTCCGCCGAATTCGCCACCGGATGAGATCTTGCCGAACATCCCGTATTTTGCTGTTACGATATCTCAAAAAGAAAACGCTAATAATAACAAAAACAAAAAAATAACGCGAGAACGCAAAGCAGCGGAATCGCGTCCGATTCCGCGTTCGGGTCGCTCTTTCTCTTTTCCGCTAATCGGAAGAACGGAGGCCCCTTTATCATTCTCGAACGGACCGCTCGGCCTTTGTGACAGACAGTTATAAGACGTCTCGTCACAATGTGTGTGTGTGTGTGCGCGCGCGCGCACATACACATACAGTCGAACCTCGCTAATTCGAACTTTGCTAATTCGAAACTTCTACAAATCGAAACAATGTTCGTTTCCCTTGAGAAAACCTCTGTAAGTCGAAAAAAATACGAGGTTAACTCAAAATTTTTGGAGCGCCGTTTGACCTCAGTAATTTGAATTTTCGAAAACAAAGCTTCTGTAATTTGAATCTTTAAAAACAAAGCCTCTGTTATTCGAATTTTCAAAGACAAAGCCTCTGTAATTTGAAACAAACTGTTAATGTTTTGCATATTAAATGTTTGTTTGAACTTATCTGACATTATATACACTGTAAAAAATATCCTTAAATTTAATGTACTTTTAATACATTTGTGCGATCATTTTCATAGATTAATTTTATGTTGTAGCTAAATAAACGAAATAGCTAAACCTCAATAATTTGAACTTTATTCTTATATATCTCGATAATTCGAAAAACTTTATAAGTCAAAACCTCTACAATTCGAAAAATTTTTCTCTTCCCTTCAATTTCGAATTAGCGAAGTTCGACTGTACATATATGTATATACACAGGATGTTTCAGGAGGAATGGTCAACATTCTAGATTCTAGGACACACACACACACACACACACACACACACACACACACACACACACACACACACACACACATGATTGTACACATCATTTTAAGCAAAAAAGTTTATATAAACATTTGTCCTATTCTGAACGGTTATAGAGATACAACGTATTCAGTCTTAAGAACGAATTTATTAATATTCATTAACTTATTAGAAACAAATTCTATGAAACAATTACATGAAATTTTAAACTTATAATATATTTGAATAATTGATATTAATAACTAAACAATAATTTCAATTAATTAATAATAAGTTTGGCATAATTGAATATAAACCATTTTAATTACACTAGAAACTAAAAATTTTAAACTAACACAGAACTTATCAAACATGACCTAATGTTTACATTTGTAACCATTTATTAACCATGGTAACAGAAAATGACGAAAATTTAATATAATTGTTTCATAGCATTTGGTTCTACTAGTAAGTTAATAAATGTATTCTCATTCTTAAACACGTTGTATCTTTATAACAACCATTCAGAAAAAGACATATGTTATAAACATTTTTGCTTAAAATAATGTGTACAATTATGTCCTAGAATGCTGACCATTTCTCCTAAAACACCTTATGTATATATAATATATACACACACACTCTCTCTCTTTCCTCACAATAATTAAGAGAAAAAAAATTGTCTAAAAAATAGGCAAATTTTAAATAGCTGTAACTTTTTGTTTCAAAAAATATAAGAATTTAAAGGACCCCGCTTATTATTGACACAGATACACAACACACACACACACACACACACACACACACACACACACATTCAAGTATATTCAGTTGCACAATAGGCCTGATGATGCTGCTGCCGCTATATCAGTTATTAAGAAGAACGGCTCGTAGAGGTCAAACGATTGATTTTTGGCGATTGTGGCAATGTTGACTTTTGATCAGCATCACATGAACAATATTTCTGCAAAGTTTCAGTTAATTTCACCGAAACCCAATTTCCATAAGGAAATGGCGGGGTCCTTTTAAAAAAGGGTTTCAAAGCTTGAAATTTCTAATTTCGAAAAGTCACAGCTGTTTTTCATTTTCTTCAATTCTGTACTTTTTACATACATGAAACGACGAACTTAACGAAATGGAAAATTTTCTTTTCGTTGTAGACGTGTCGCATGCACAAAAAGATTTGAACAAGAAATGCTGAAGTCACACCCGAACTCCAACGGATTAGCGCCCTCATCTTAGCAGAATTAAAATTGTCGGTAATTATCGACAATTTTAATTCCGCTCTTATCGACAGCAATTTATACAGGGTGTCCGGTTGTTCGCGTTTTACCTGTCGTGGGCGGATAGAGTGGGTTAAGCCGAGTAGAAAAGTCCTGTACCATTTTGCGAAATTCGCAATAATTAATAAGAAATTAATTAAAAAAAGATCGGCTAATTCGCGCGGCTACAAGCACGCGACGAGAAGAGACAGCCCACTCGGGGGTCCAGCGTTATCCGCTGCTCATACATGCTATTATTAGTCTTTCGCAGATTGTTCCTCCCCACGCTTAGCAACCGCGTAACATTAGACTGTTTCTTTTCGCCGCATACTTAGTAACCATGTAAGACTGGGCTGTCTCTTCTCGCTGCGTGCTTGTAGGGTGCGCGAATTGGTCAATCTTTTTAAATTAATTTCTCATTAATTATTGCGAATTTTGCAAAATGGTAAAGGACTTTACTTCGATTTCACCCACTCTACCTGCCCACGACAGGTGAAACGCGAACCACCGGACACCCTGTATAATTTACATATTATTATATCGTTGTGCCCTGTGCAATGAATAGAAAAATGATAGAAAAAATATTATAAATAAATATTATTAAGAATAAGAATTATTTTAAAATAATAAAATCAAAAAGACTCTAATATATAAAAATACAAATTCGGGTATAAAGGATTAGTAAAGGCTAATAAGCTAGTAAAGCCTTTATACTCGAATTTGTATTTATATAATGTTTTTTCGATTTTATTATTTTAAAATAATTCCTATTCCTAATATTGTTTTTATTTCTAATATTTTTTTTGTTGTGCGTAGGGCCTAACAGATGCGTGGTCTATCGATAGGTGCGTCGTCGCATGCAAAGAAATGACGCTCGCACTTATTTTTTCTTCTCTCTCTTGTTCTCACTCTGGTTTTATTTATATTTTATAATATATTTAGAGAGAGAATGATAGAATGAGCTCCGTCCGCCGCCCATTCTCATGAGACGCAACCAACAAATTCAATTTTCGTCTCTCCGTAGATATTTTAGTTTGTACACTACGCATGTAAATGCATCTTTTTCTTTAGAAAAAATGCTATTTTTCGTATACATGCAGTAATAAGTGCATTGTATTTTATCTCTCAAATTTATTACACTACACATCAATTATGATTTGAAAAATCTTATAATTGATTTGTTTATGGTATGATAACAATCATTTATTGTCTTGGGAAAAGCGACAATTTATCATTTTATATAATGGTGAGAAAATGACGTCCCATGCGCTTTACGTCACGAGAATGTTTCTTCACAAGGATTTTTCCCCAAAACTACATCTGTGGCAAAGGCCGCAGCGTAAATTCTACAACACAAATTATCCGGTTGTGTTTGTACTTTTTCAAAAATTATATCATTTACGTTTATTTTAGGAAAACGCTTGTGAATATAATTTTTTCCCTTTACTGCCAATTTTTTATATGTACAGTTGGGTATGCTGTCATACACGCGAAGTTTTATGCCGTCGAAAAAAATGCATCGCCAGTGATCAGTACAATTCCCTCCAATGATTTGTAACTTTTTGCCAGTATCATTGGCTGTAATTAGTTCTGGGAATTCTATGTACTGAACGCTTTGCGTTTTGAAACAAGAAGTTTCTCTAACGATGCGTAAGAATCTATCTAACGATTCTACCTAACCTAACGATTCATCGTTGAGTTTGTTCTGTGCAGGCAAAACATTCTCTTCCACCGAATAAAGAGGAGCAATTGTATCATCCAAAACTTTTCGACGTTTCGCTATTTCATTTTTAGTCAATCTTTGTTTATTCTTTGAATAACTGACTAACAAGTAAACCTACGGAAGTGTCACTCACCGATTTTAATGAAACTTTGCACATTTGTAGAACTATGAAAAATATTCGATACGTATTTTTTTTTATCGGCCAAGGTTCGCTTTGAAGGATTGAAACGACATGGGTTGGATTTTATGCACCAGGTGGAATAAGTTGAATATTTCAAGACATTAAATAAGTATAGGGGTTTTTTGGGGTCGCCGAAACTGAATCTGATGTTAAAATTGTGGAAATCAAAATGGCCGACCCAATATGGCCTCCAGGTACATAAAAAAAGTGTTCAGTTCGGCCTTGTAGGGTATGGAAATATTGTAAAAAATGTTAACTTGAATTTCGGTGTTTCTCAAGGTTATTGATATCGCTAATCACAATTCTGATTTCGAAATTTTACGCAGGAACAATGTTACCAACGTAAGCTGCAGTACGAATATCAGCAGTTACATTCATGCATAAAACTTTGGTACATGGTAAAAATATTTGGTACAACATACCCTACAAGGCCGAACTGAACACTTTTTTTATGTACCTGGAGGCCATATTGGGTCGGCCATTTTGATTTCCATAATTTTAACATCAGATTCAGTTTCGGCGATCCCAAAAAACCCCTATACTTATTTAATGTCTTGAAATATTCAACCTATTCCACCTGGTGCATAAAATCCAACCCTTGCCGTTTCAACCCTTCAGAGCGAACCTTGGCCGATAAAAAAAAAATACGTATCGAATATTTTTCATAGTTCTACAAATGTGCAAAGTTTCATTAAAATCGGTGAGTGACACTTCCGTAGTTGTAAGACGCAATTGCTATCTTGCTCTGTATCAGTCAAAACAGCAGTATTTGTCACGTCTGTTAGCAAAATGTTTTTTTTTAAATTGTTTGCTTTCAATATCTTTTTTTTCTATACTATTTTTTTGTATAGTTTGCAGCATGCTAATTTTCTTTTTAAACGCTTTTTCTTGAGCATCTATTATATATTCTGGGTTTCTAATAGGGATATGCCTATTATGACGGCTATCCAAAATTTCTGGAAGCATGCAGTCATAATAGAAACGTATTAGGAAAGGCAGAATTTGATCTTCCCAAAAGTCTTTGTCTCTATTGATTGTTATAGTTTTTAAATTTTTGGGGGTCCATATTGTAGCAGAATTACGATTGCTATGTACATCGCGGTAATAAGACAAAGGTCAAAGGATGCCGCGAGTCGCGAGTTGTTTAGGCGACCGCACAACGCCGCGGTCTACCCTTATGATGCGTAAGCGACGAAAGCCGTCACTATCGTTTATCTTGGCGGAGCGCTGTAAACAGGCGGCCGATCCTTATTCGATTTCAAGAGCGACCGACCAGCGATTAGCATTAGACGGCGGGTCTTTTGATTTGCGATAAACAACCACCTAGATAGCGAGCCCGAGAACGTCTCGAGCGCACTCCTCAGTTAAGACTTGTCGACGTCGGAACAGCGCTCTGTGTACACGAAATATACCTCTCAAATAAATGTGGTTTTAATTAATTTACTACTCTCTACAATAATTACACCTTTGCCCCTACAATATAGCGAATATGCAATAATTTCGCTGCGTTATATTCAACTGCCCTTGAATTTGATAAAAGAATCGATGATTTTGATTCATTTTATCATTACATTTTTTGTCAAATATACCTTTTAGTAAAGGCAATTTTTGTACTGCCTCATCAGCTGTTAAATTCTCAGCTGATAGAGGACATTTTATCTCCACCAGACCATCTTCATCAATAAGCCCATCGGGAGAAGCACCCAAGCATGGATTGTCATTATCAATAAACAATCCACATGGTTTAATTATTTTATTTATTTTTGCAGCCAACTCTATCCTGGCAACTTCCTCCTTATCGCGACCATATTTAATGGCTGCAGTGTCAATGTGTGGAGGATACAAAATGCTTTTCACAGTCGTTGCACAAGACGTTGTCGATCTCATGCGATATTGTAAGAAATACTTTGTGATAATATTCCCGAATCAGGATAGTTTATAAATTGAAAGGTTTATTACTAAAGAAAGCAGAGATACATTTTAATGGATTAATATTTAATTTGTATTCGACTCAACTGAGTCGATACTGTAAAAGTTTTACAAAAGAAAAGAAAAGATAAGAAAAGATGTACAAATCCAATATAAAGATAATAGTTTCAAATTGAACAATAGGTTCGAAATATCCGGAACGAATGCGAAGTATCGGCCAAACGAACAAAGTTCTCAAAAACGCGATCTTGCCTAAATTCCCGAAAATATATGTCAATTGCTTATAACTGCCGTAAATCGAGTGTCGAGTCGATGTCGATCCGCGCTCTCCGTATCCTCGCGCCAGAGCGCGAGAGCCGTCGATCGGTGGGAGTAGAGCCGGGGACCAGGTGGGGGTCTGGAGCAGTAGCGTAGCTTTTTTTAAGTAAATTGCGGCTTCAGAAAAATCCCTTACAGCTCGACCAGCCTGACGTCCACATTCGTCCTGGATGTATATGGAGATGATTCCAATATTCTTTTTTTTTTTTTTTTTTTTGAGAGAGAATTATCTCATTCTCTTTCCTAAAACACAAATATAATTTTTGTTTCAAGGTTGTCTTAACACTTAATAATAAAAGTTAATATATACATATATATGACGTTTAAAATAATTCTTAATTCTAATTTCGGTATTTATTATATAGTGTCTATGAACACTTCTAACTACTACAAATGTTCGCTGCATATTTTATTCATCGGCCGAATTAATGACGGGTTTTATCCACGGTTTTAATTTGTCCGATGATAATATGGTGTTGTACGGCTTTTGAGTAATATTAAAACCGGGGATATCCGTAATCACGTAACGATTCTTGTTTAGAACCTTGGTGACCTGGTAAGGTCCTTTATATTTTGCCTTTGTCTTTTGACTAACTCCTATTTTTGGTCGGAGATCTCTGACTAATTGTAAGTCGGAAGCCTTCGAGGATTATATCACTTTCCATACTGGTGGAGCTCTGATTACTTCCCCAATTTTTAAAACATGTATGCTCTTTTGCTACTACATTAATTTTAGCTGCTCTCGCGCAGACAATACAATATTTATTACGGACACCAACAAATAACACTTTTTTAGAATGATATCCCGTAATAATAGCTGCTCCGGATGGAGAATCGTAACTACCAGTACGGTAGGATCTCTTCATCCACGAGCCGTCTGTTATCACGGGTATATGCGGAATGCCGTCTATGACATCTCCTCTTTCGATTGCCAAACGTTTTTCCTCTTCGCCAGCCACGCGCATTTCTTTTTCCGCGGCGGCGGCGAAGGTTTCCGACATTTCATTATGATGTCTTATATATTTTTTATTATCCATCCATGGAATATCTACAGCAGCAAGAAGTTCTTCAAGCTGCTTATGACCAGTCCCTGTCAATATAGTACCGGATACGATACCACTATTGACATCCAATATTCTGTCATCTGTCGGTTCACTACAAAAGTCGAATGACCTGTTACACATTCGACATATGACAGAAAAATTGTTTTTCAGACCGTCAGACTTCTTTTCGCGTAATACAAGATCAGCGAAACGACATTCGCCGAGCCAATGAGTGGATATTTTCTGCAATTCAGCAAAAACATGCCCAAAATCAACGATACGTCGCCTCTTCAGAATATAAACGATATGCGTCGATATTCTCATCAGTATGCAAAACAAAATTTTCTATATCTTCGACATCTTCGACATTTTCGATGTCTTCAACATTTCGACGTTTTCGACATTTTCAATGTTTTCAGTGTCTTTGATATCTTTGATATTGTTTTGCATACTTTCCGATTCCATGCATGAATTTGCAGAATTGTCAAGAAATGTAAACGACTGAGGTGACAACGCATCATTATCTGTCATAACATTTGCCTCATCTGTGTATGCGTACGGCTTGTTTATCGACAAACTAGTCAAATTTTCACAAAATTCACGAACATCTGATAGTGATCCCACAGAAGCATCATCATCGAAAATATTTATATATTTTCAGATAATAGAGAAAATGTATCCATAGATAATGATTGCGATGTCGACATGTCATCATCTACATTTCTCTTATTCTTGCATGCATGTAATGGATTTATTGTACCTGGAATTTCGATGGATTCCGATCTAGATCTTCTTCCGGAGTCCTCAACAATTCTTTCTTCATTCATGAAAGAATTGTCACAAGAATTCCTGACACTAACTTGTCGCATACGAAGCATTTTCTGTGCCACAGATAAACGCCTCGCAAACGTAGTTTTCTTCTTATGAGTATTTTTTGGCATAATGTATATATATTGTATATGCCTAAATAATACTAATAATACAAGAATAAAATAAAACACAAATAATAAATATAAAAACAGAATGTCTCTCTCAATACTATGTACACTCTACGTACTTTACAATACTAAAGGTACTGTAATAAAAAGTACACAGAAGTCGAAACAAAAATGCATGAAACAAATACAAGTTGTGCTATCAACGCTGCAATATCCACGCACCAATCACGACACTTCGGCTGCATTCGGGGAGCACGCTATTAGCGCTATCAGCGTGCTTTGTCCTTGTTCAACTTTTGGTAAGTAACAAAAACAGAGCGACGCTGTCAGCGCTAAATAGCGTTTTTCCGAACGCACCCTTCATGGGTTGCGCGATTGTAAGCGATATAATTGCATTCGATAGTACCTTGCAACATGGCGAATCGCGAGCATGGTGAATAATTATTCTCTTCATTTAGATATACAATTATATGAATATGTATATGTATATGTGTACATACGTACTATTTTTTTAATTCCTATTATCTATATGAAACATTATTTATATATATGCTATTATTAATTGAGATTCTTGTAAGCAATGAATTTTTCTAAACTATGATAACCTATGATAACGTTCTTTAACACACACATATATACATATATATATATATATATAATTAGCATTATATTATATAATAAAATTATCTAATTAAATTCTTTTGCAGCAATACCGATGCCTGCACCGGCCGCGGCCGCGGTCGTGCCGGTTGGCTACATATTGCCTGGCGTTCCTGGCAATGTGCTGCCAGGCCATGTGCTGCCAGGCCACGTGCTGCCAGGCCACGTACTGCCAGGCCACGTGCTGCCAGGCCACGTACTGCCAGGCCACGTGCTGCCAGGCCACGTGCTGCCCAATCGCAGGGGCGGGTGCCCCTTGTTATTGTAATGCCAGAACGGCGACCACAAAACGTAAGTATATTTTGATCAAAAATAGGTATTTTCCTATTAGTGACACAAATGGACACAAGTCGACACAAATGTTATTATTCTGTCTTTTTTCAACATTCAGAAATAATAAAACATAAAATGATACTTGTGTCAGCTTGTGTCAACTTGTGTCACTAATAGGAAAGCACCCTATATTTATTTAATTTATAAATAAAATAAAACTCATAACTGAACTAGCAAATTGTTTATTCAAAATCACAATGTTAAAAAACACAACAATACAATCAATTTATATAAGGACACACAAAATTTGACTAACATTTATGACAAAGTAATAAAAGTCGTTTAGATGGTTAATCCGTTTTATTTCAATTAGTCCTTGACGAATCATCATATTGACAAGGCATTTTCTCTCTTTCTTTCTATGCCAACTTTAATCTTTCCGTTATAGTTATACCAACAATCTATAAATGTGAATTTTTAAGCACTGTACCTTCCACTTGACAAGTATGTTTGATTCTTTATTTCTTTTTCTTTTCTTTTCTTTCTTTTTTTTTTGCATTGTTCTATTTATTGTCAAACCATTATTCGTTAATTACTTTCTGTTTATAGTGTATTCACTTGATAAGGACCACAACCAAATTGAATAAACAATTTACTAGTTCAATGGAATGAGTTTTATTTTTAATTTACAATTAGCGATACTAAGAATTTAATAATTTAATTTATATAAGTATATAACTGTGAATATATATATATATATATATATATAAATATATATATTTAAAATTATTATTTTTATTATTAGAAAATTTTAAATGATATGAATGCAAGATATTATATAAAATAATGTTTTCTTTATGATAATATTATAGTATAAATTATATGAGAAAGAGACGATAAAAAAAAGTAACATTTTTTGTAACTTAAAATAATTATTTGAAATTAATTTTTTTTATAGATATCAGAACGAAGAAGGCGTTATCGCCAACGTCGGCGTGAACGGCGGCAACAAATACAAATGCCGCCGCTACCACCGCCTCCACCACAACAACCGCTGCCACCACCTCCACCACAACAACCGCTGCCACCACCACCACCAGAACAACAGCCGCCACCACCACCGCCACAGCCAAGAGGAATGAGGGAAATGAGGGGAATGAGAGTAGGGGGGAGAGGAAAAAATTATTTTTTTAACTTTTATTGAAAAAATAATGAATTTTTTTGATAATATATTCATATTTATGTAATAAATATATTCATATATATAATAAATATATTCATATATATAATAAATATATTCATATATATAATAAATATATTCATATATATAATAAATATATTCATATTTATATAATAATTAATAATTATTAACCATTATATAAAGACACTTCCTAGCAAATACATTATATAAATGTTATATACATGTAAGTAATCAAGCATATGTTACATGTAACGTATATGTTAGTTGTAATTTCCCACTCATAGATGTAACATTTTCAATATAACATATATTATATTGTAGTTATATTGTGTAATTATATATCAAATAGCACATTGATGCATTGATAAATCAGTGTGATATCTGGGATATGATGACAATATAACTACAACATAATATATGTTATATTGAAAATGTTACATCTATTAGTAGGAAATTATAACTAACATATACGTTACATGTAACATGCTTGATTACTTACATGTATATAACATATACATATATATATAATGTGTTTATTGGGTTACTCCAGTAATAGAATAAAGAAAACGTTTTGTTTCAAATGTTAAAAATTAAGGATTTGCCTTTTTATACCTTTTATATCATTTATACCATTTATACCTTTTATACCATTTATACCATTTATATTATATGTATGTATATGTATCTATTTTATACCTAAAATAATTTTTAAAAAGAATTTCCCGTAAAAAATAATGTACCCCCAAAAAATGTAAAAATCAAAACTAAAATTAACCAACAACTAGCCAAGACATAGAAAATATTCAATTTCTAAAGCATTTTATAATTTTATAATAATATTTGTAATTTGAAATATTTGCAATTTGAAATTGTAATTTAAAATAATATTTCCCATAAAATCAATTTTGCTTATAAAAAACATTATGATAGATTCTTTTCAAAAAATTAAAATGCATTTTAAGGAAAAGAGGGAGAATTAACGAATATCACATGCCGATGAAAGAAGCTTTAAACATGCGATAAATAGATCGTAAAGTGTGTGATATTAGGGGATTTTAAGGCGAATTTTATATGTAATATAATTACATACGAACATGATTTGTTAACATTTGCTACGCGCAAAACGCTTTGCTTGTCCACGGATTTTTTCGCATGTTAAAACATTACAGGAATTACACTCATTGTCAGTATGAAAAATCTATCTATAATATACGTAACGTAAACTATAAATTTTCACTACTGGCAGTTTATATCGGAATGCCCATATATGCATGTACAATAAATTGTAATCAATTAAAGAATCGTTAATGTTTATTTACTGAAAAAATAACTTTCCTGATTAATAAATCAAATTAATAAATTTGAAATTATAAATGTTATTAATTTAAAGCAAATTTCTTTACAACATATTTATTAATAACAATTAACAGAGTTATCATTAAAAATTAAAAATTAAATTAATTATCATAAAAAGCAATTTTGGGGTAAAAAGAGTGAATAAAAAAAATCTATTATATCTCCAATATAGCAATCATTATAATTGCTTTATTTTTATTAAAATTATTAAATTATATTTTTCGAACTCAAATTATTTTTCTATATTATTAATTTACTACACAAAATAACTTGCTGCTATGATTAAATTTGATAATAAAAGAGTTTGTTCCATGAGCATACTGACACAATTGCTTTCATATATAACTTTCTGTCGAACAAATATCATATATAACTTTCTGTCCAACAAATCTGCTTAATTACTAATATTAAATTTAACTCACAAATAGCTTTGGTGAATCAACAATTTAATTTTTATGTTAATCGATGAATTTTTGTATAGAGCTTGTTCTCAAAGTAGAAAAATTAACAATTAATGACAAAAAAGCTGAAGGATTTGAAGAATATAAGTTGGTACAAAAAATAATTTAAATAAAAATTGTACTTTAAAGAAAAATAATATAAAAAGCATCCAAAAAATAATAAACAAACATAATATATATTTTTTCCTAATAGTTTAAAATAAATTTTTGATAATTTATTTTCTCTTCTTTTCAGAAACTTACTTACAATTACTATAATTATTGTACAGATAAGAGTTATAATTTAAAAAGATTTATGGAGACCATAAAAAAGACATGCAATGAAAAATAAATTAAACTTAAAATATTTTTAAAAAAATATTTTTGTACAAAATATTGAAATACACACAGATGATATATTTAATTATTTATCTTTTATATTTTATAATATAAGGAGCAATAATATCCTATATAATTATCTCAAATAATATCTCTAAAATATGTTTTGATTGGAACACTTTATTAATAGAATTATTTTTTTAAGGTAAACTTTCAAAATTTGAAAAGCTACTTTTATTTAATTCAAACAAAACGCTATATTTCATTTTTACATATATTAATTCTTCCAATTACATTCGACACATATTAAAATAGAACATTATCGAAAAATCAATAGTATTCTCAAGAGAGATTTTATTAGACAGATTTTATTTAATTTATACATTTGAGACAAAACCGTACTAATTTCTATTTACTTCTAAAAAATTTTATAATGATTTTATATTTAAAGCACATTTTTCTTTTTTCTATATATTAATAAATCTTTCCCATTGCTTATATACAAATGTTCTTTGTCATTATCGTAGTCAATTTAAGAGGATATAAAATATATTACAAATTAATATTATAACAATACAATTATGCTAATTGTTTAATAGCATAATATTATTTCTTCTTTTATCTTATTTTCTGATAAGAATTTGAATGATATTTTAGAATTATTTTCTTCTCACTTGAGAATTCTTCAGAGACATGCTAAAATTATTAACTATAATATATATTATCTCTGTACACCAAAATTTTATCAATATTAACATAAAATAACTTGATATTCTGATAAATAATATTTATCGAGTACTGACAGTATATACATAAAAATTACCAAAATCGTACAGAAATCATGAACATCATTCAGTATAATTTGCTAATATATTTGATTCTGCGATGAAGTTTTTTAACTAATTTTATTGCACTGTGATTTTCTATAGCCGCGCAAATAATTTAATTTTACTTCCCGCAAGTTCTACCAATAATCTTTGCGCCTAGAGTAAGTAAAAAACTTTTTTTATAAACATAATTTCATAGTTTGTATATAAATTTTATTGTAATTTATTGGTTACTCTTAAAAAAAACGAGTTTATTATTAATTGAAATGTTTTATAAATGAATATTCAAAATTCGATAATGTTCCGGAAATGTTCAAAGTTAACCGAAGATATTATCACGACGCAAAGTTGAAACCGATTTTATATGATAAAATACAGCTTACAATTTTTAAAATTTTGTGTATCTGTTCATAAATAATATGAACGCAAAAAAATGGTAGTTTAAAGCAATTGAAAGGATGTTGTTCTTGTTTTATTCCATTCTGCAAAAAAAATCATAAAAATATACATGAAAAAATTTTCGTGGATGTCCCTTAAGACAAAACACGATAAAAATGGTTTCAACTCTACGACATGAATATAAGCTAACAAAATCAAAGTTGTAATGTTGTCAAGATTATTTGAATGTAAGTGTATATGGAATAAGATATTAAACCTTTGAATACGACGCGCCACTAGTGGCTTTCCTCTAAACAATGTTTTGGGTCAAGACGTCACTACAATGACTTCCCTCTAAACGATTGTTTGGAACAAAACGTCACTAAAGTGGCTTCTTTTTATTATATATAATGTTGCTAAATATCTTATTATTGAAAACTTTACGTAAATTTTTGCTGTTATTATTATTATTATTATTATTGTTTAGTATTATTGTTATTATAAGTATTATTGTTATTATTATATTACTTAATATGCAAGATGAAAAAGTTCTCTATCAATATCTTTTTCCATTTCTGATTTGTATCGCTTATAATTTTTTTTAAATTATATTTTGTCATCATAGAAATATTTTCATGTTTTATTTGTCTGCATTTGTTTTATCAAAAAAAAAAAAAAATATTCAACGACAGTATTAAGTATGATCGCCAAGAGTTCACAATTAAGATATACTTCCATTTCTTAATAGTATATTGATAAAATCTTTGAAGAAAATAATTATTTGTTTGTCGACATATCATTATCAGGTGTATATTATTGCTTTTGAGTTTGTAGTTGTATTAGTAGTATTATTTTTAATTATTTTATTTCTTTTAATTTTGTAGACTTGTTCGTCCTAATATGGTTATACTAAGTGTAATAAAAGAAAAATTATTAAGCGATACAAAATCAAAAATAGTGGGAGATGTTGATAGAGAATGTTCGCATCTTGCATTAAATAATAGAAAAAATTTACATAAAGTACGAAGGCGAATATTGAATTCATCGGAATCGGAAAACGAAGTCGATAATTTAGATATTTAGAAGAAACAGAATGTGAGGAAATGAATAGATCACATACAAATTGCAATTAAGAATATTCAAATTTGATATGAATGGTTCTGGCATAAAATCTTATCTTTATTGGTTTTCCACTGCGTTAGATTATTTTCAATTATTTTTTTTCTGAAGAATTAGTCGCATTTATTGCAGTAAAAGCAAATATTTACTGTCACTATGCAATGAATAATAACATACGTTTTTTCTCAAATAGTTATGAAAAAGAAACTACAGTAAATAAAATTTTCTGTTTTTTTTTCCATTAAATTACTGATGTCGCGAGTAAAAAAATTACATTATACAGAATTCTAGTCAAAAGATAGATTGCGTACAGATATTTTTAATCAGATTATGTTTCGAGACAGATATATGTTTTTTTTATTAAAAATGTTACACTTTAATGACATTACAACAGTTAGTTCTGATCGATTGATAAAAATACATGAAGTTGTTAATAAACTCCGCGCATCTTTTAAAAATTATTTGTTTCCATTTCGTAATTTATGTATAGATGAAAGTTTATTGTTATTTAAAGGAAGATTAAGTTTTAAGCAGTATATATTCCGTCTAAACAGATTCGGCATAAAATCTTTCGTTTTGTACGATTGTAAAAGTGGATATATTCAAGCTTTTATTATTTATACAGGCTATAATTCTAATGTAATTCTAATGTAATTTTAATGTATCAAATAAAAAAGCACTTGGAATATCAGGCAAAATTGTACTTACATTATTAGAGTCATATTTAGGCAAAGGGCATATGTTATTTGTTGATAATTGGTATACTAGTCCGACATTGTTTAATTTGCTTCATAAAAATAATACAAATGCTTGAGGTATAGTAAAACAACGACGGAAATATATGCCAAAATTGAAAGAAAAATTAAGAAAGGGTGAAATATATTTCCGCTCTACAAACAAGTTACTTGCAATCAAATGGCAAGATAAGCGAGAAGAATACATGTCTGTTATCGACTTATCATTACAATACATATTATCTACTTATCATTCAGCAGAGTTCGTACATATAATAAAAAGAGATTATCGAACAATACAAAAATATTGCAAAAATATTTCTTTGCAAAATTGCAACATTACAGAAATGTTACAAAATGTTGCTGCAATAATTTTGTGGCGCAAAATTTGCAGAAATTGTAGTTTTATCAAAAGTAAAATTGTTGCTCAAATCTTTTGGCCCACGCCCAACGGGCTCTTTATTAACAGGGATTTGAATTTTTATCATTTGGGCCGTCGCGTCTAACTTCAAACGCTGATAAATTTTAGTAGACTACGATTTATAAAATAAGATGTGGTTTTGAAAAGTTCTTTTTACATACTTTAATTTTGTAAAATCAATTTTTTGAGGAAGTAAAAATTTATTTAAGATTTTCAAAAAAACAAAATAGAAATCAATTTTTTCTCAAATTTAGACATCTTCGATTTCCTTCAAAAAAATCTTTAAAAAAAGTAGAAATTATCCCCTTTAAAACGAGTCCAGGATCAAGATGGGTAAGCGTTTAGTTTTCAAGATACAGTCCGTTTTAGGACCGAGCACATCACCTACGAGCAGTGGGTGTACGCTCGCGCTTGAACGAAAAATAGGAGTTCCCATTTTAAAAATTCGAGTTGACCTTCAAATGACCTCTAAACTTGATGTCAAGTTCAAGATAAACATCAAGTCCCTTTTTTTAACCCTACAACTTTTGTCTGGGGTGTTTTCCCCCTAGAACATGATTAAAGTTAGTTATTGATAGATTCTTCTGTCCTATACAATTTGACCCTTAAAGGTCATCTTAACCCATGACTTAAGTACCTTTCTGAACGTAATATTTCCCGCTCTTTCCGAATCCGGGGTAAAAAATGGGGGTTTCTATATAAAAAATTCCAGTTGACCTTCGAATGACCTCTAAACTTGATCTCAAGGTCAAGTTCTAGGTCACCATCAAGTCCCTTTTCTTTAACCCTACAACTTTTGTCTGGGGTGTTTTCTTCTTAGAATTCGATTATTCTGAGTTATTCAGGGGTTCCTGTCTTTTTTGAACACCCTGTATACACACACACACACACACACACACACACACACACACGTTTTCTACATTATTGGAACATTTTAGTTTTTTTATTATTTACCTTTTTATTTTTTTTTATTTTTTACTATTCTTTATTTTACATGTAAAACCAACAAATTTTTTAATAAACGGATGTGATATATGTATATACATATATATGTTTCTTAGTTTTACTACAAGATAAGGAAAGATAAAAAAGAATAAATAGAAATCTTCTATTGATGTGAAAAGTGCGTGTGTAGTGCATGAAGTTCGTCTGTATAGTAATTAATAAGAAATTCGTCATTCTTTTTTTACAGAAGTCTCATAGCAATAAAGTTTCCATAACAACAAAATAACACATATGAATATTTGTGCATCTAATGTTGACTCATTTTGGTGATGTGAACATATACAGTTCCAATAAAAGTATATTGTAAAAGAACGATTTCTAAGTTAACGTGTGTAACGCATATGAGCGAGAAGAGTACGTCCTTATCACAATTAATTTTTGATGTTTTTGATTGACTGTGTTGAATCTACGACGAGTTTTGTTGGTCAGCTGACGTGACGATACATATATATATATAATTAAATTTATAAAATTAAGTAATAAATATATTAAACGTGTATTTAAAAAATTGATTTTAATATTTGCAGTAATTGATCACATCTTGTGCACAAGTTGGACTACATAAGTATTCTTATTGGACAAACATCTGGTATTACTTATAAGTCGTATAATATTGTCAAAAAATAATTCAAAGCAAATTCAAGGTAAATATGTTGAATAAATATATTAATATATTATATTTATATAAAATAATTAATATATTATTAATATATTAATATAAAATATACTAATTCTTAAATTTAATAATACTAAAGATAAGAATAAAGTTCCGAAAACCGACTGCCTCCGATTTCGATAAAATTTTGTGAAAAGCTTCCTATTAGCTTAAAATGGATGTCTGTAAAGGAAATTTTGGCGACTCCTATAAAAAAAGTCATTTTTTAACAAAAAATATAATCTAACTCAAACCTATGTCCCAGGGATGAATCAGAACTTTGCTTTATCTTGTAAAGTACACGTGTGAACAAATATAGACCACGTTTCGCGCTGAAAGCAGGGGGCGATGGGGATGAACCTCGCTTTGCGTGAAAAGTTGCAAACCCATGTCGAATTTCGCAAATATAGACCTCATTTCGCGCTGAAACCAGAGAGTGATGAGGGTGGACCTTGTTTTGCTTGGAAAGTTGCAAACCCATGTGGAACCTCGCTTCACGTGCAAAAGTGTATGCGTGGACACAGTGGGTTCCGCCCCCCTGCGGGGGGCCCCACTACCAAAAAACTAGACACATAGGTCTGGGTGGAACCTCGCTTCGCGTGGAAGGATGATTTAATTGTTAATAACAATTTAATAAACCATAAACAAAACTTAAAACTTTTCGGAGTATATTCAGAACAGTAACCTTAACATATTTTGTCAAGGTCAAGACAATCTCTCTCTCCTATTTACCTTATTATATTTTTGGGTGGACTTCCGAATACGACCCACGCCCGATTGCTATGAATTTTTGTAGAAACATTGTAAATAATGTCAAATGAATGTCCTTAAGTGGATTTTCACCGATACAAACATTTAATGCTAAAAATATTAAAATAATGTTCTGTATAAATTATTGTCTATTTACGATTTACAAATTACGAAACAATATGGCTGATCATTTGTGTGAGTTTCTGTGGAGGCGAGATGTAAAAAAACATAAATTAGATCCATTAAAAAAATTAATTGAAGACATTAAAGATGTATAATCTGGCTAAAAAAAGAATAATATAAATTGTTTCTTGTTGATGTTTTCGTTCTGATATTCTATTTTTGTATTTCTTAGGATTCTTTATATATGTATATTGTATATCTTAGGACGCTTTATATATATTTGGTATTAAATGTGTTATGTTATTTGAATATATCTTTCTTGATTGTCTATTGGAATTCACTGTGTTTAGGCATTCCAGGTGTCCCATTTTAAAGGACCCACTCAAATATCTCATTGTCAGAAACACTGCGTTAAATCGAAAAATGTTTCCTACAAAAGTTGTAGGGTTTCGAGGGGGACATAACATAGTAATATTCATTTGAACTTGGACGGCATCTCCAAGGTCAAGTGAAGGTGAAAATTTGAAAGTGAGAAGGTGAATTTTGAAGAAAATAAAAAAATGCTTCAGATAAAAGTTGTTCAAATTAATTAGTAGAAAAAGATGTTATAATAAAAAAATATGGGTTTCCATTTAAAAAATTTATTCTTACCTTTACTTGACCTTGGAGATGCCGCCCAAATCATATGAATATTACTATGTTATATCCCCCTCGAAACCCTACAACTTTTGTAGGAAACATTTTTTGATTTAACGCAGTGTTTCTGAGATATTTGAGTGGGTTCTTTAAAATGGGACACCCGGTGTACTTTACAACGTGAAGCGAGGTCCACCCTGGTTACCGGCGGGGAGGGTGCGGGAGGGGGGCCGAAGGCCCCCCCGTGTGTGTGTGTGTACCCATGTGAAAAGGCCCTATTCTATATAATTACCGACAATAATTTATATAGAAAGTTATTTTAATATTTTTAGCATTAAATGTTTGTATCGGTGAAAATCCGCTTAAGGACAATCATTTGACATCATTTACAGTGTTTCTACAAAAATTTATGGCAATCGGGCGTGGGTCGTATTCGGAAGTTTATCCATATTTTTTACTATTTTTTGTTAAAAAATGACTTTTTTGTAGGAGTCGCCAAAATTCCCTTTACAGGCATCCATTTTAAGCTAAAAGGAAGCTTTTCACAAAATTTTATCTAAATCGGAGGTAATCAGTTTTCAGAACTACACCCAAAGATAATATTATAATATAAATGTACAATATACAGGATGTTTCATTTTAACAAGCTAATATCTCGAAATAACAGAGTTTTAGAAAAAAAATGTTTTAGATAAAAATTGTAGGGTTTTGAGAACGATATAAGATGGTGTTATTGGTGTGACCTTGCATAATCGTTTGAAGATTACGTAAAAATCATCTTCAATTTTTTAAATAAAACATACAACCTACTTTTCATTGTATAGCTTATCTTGAGAGCATTCCAAAACACTATAATAAAGTATTTTTTATTGACTATTTTTCGAATTACACAGGAGCTTGAAAGTTATAATATTTTGACGAAGAATACAAAATATCTTATAAATTATTTAGTTTTAGGTAATCTTATCTTAATATTTTTATGCATAGAATAATAAGACGAATTCCTTGGTGTAAAGAAAACATAGTTGCTTTTAAGAAAAAGTATAAAACTCGCAATATGCAGTCTTATATTTTTTCTTAAAAGTAATGTGTTTTCTGTACACCAATGGATTTATCTAATTATTCTATATAAAAGTATTAAGATAAGATTACTGAAAACTGAATGTTTCATAAGATATGTTGTATTCTTTGTCAAAATACTGTAACTTTGAAGCTCCTGTAACTCGAAAAATAGTAAAAAAAAATTGTTTTATTATAATGTTTTGGAAAGCTCACGAGATAAGCTACAAGTATATGTAATAAAAAATAGGAAGTTTCATTTAAAAAAATTGAAGGTGATCTTTATATGACCTTCAAACGACTATGCAAAGTCAAACTAATAACACCATCTTATCTATACCCCTTGAAACCCTATAACTTTTGTCTAAAACATTTTTTTAAAAACCTTATCATTTCGAGATATTAGCCTGTTCTAATTAAAAAATGGGACATCCTGTATATATACAATTATATGAATATTATTATACATGTGTGAACAAATATAATCCCTAAAATTTACCTTTTTTTAAAAAAAATGTAAAAAAGGGCGCCAAGTGCAGTATTTATATTTATTATTAATAATTGTTTACAATACATAAACAACTCATGTAGACGTAATTTTAAAATCTACAGCACATTGTCATCTATCAAGCATCTGTCATCATTTTCACACAATAAAAAGGTTATTGAATTACGGTCGCGATTCATAAAATCGATACGCGAGTGTCACTGATGTCATCTCTTGTCAAACGGTTTAGTCGTAAATTTTTCCGACGTTTTTTAATGTAAAATTCTAACATCAATATTTTACATGATGATATCTCCGTTCATGATATTTATAGAGTAATAATAAAGATCATTTTATTATATAATTTAATCCCAAGTTTTTGATTAAACTTAACAAGAACTCAATCGGTTCAGCCGTTACTGAGGACCAATAATCTGAGGTACTCTCAAATAAATGACTTGCGTAAAGATACATGGTCCGTCTCGTCGCTACGCCTGACTTGGCGCGAAACACTACTGTGTCTCTTGATTTATAATATTGTACATTTATCTGTTTGTATGTTTTTATGAGCGGTTACTTATTTTTCAAGTGATGAGTGCTAATTAATACATACTATGTATATAATTATTTTAGATAAATCAAAGGAACTAGTGATTCGGTCTCGTCAAGACGAGACGAGATTAGCTCAAGTCTCGTTTCGATCTCGATTTGGTCTCGAAAATTTCGATCTCGTCTCGGTATCGGCTTGGTCTCGAATATGACAATCTCGTCTCGGTCTCAGTCTCGAGTCGAGATTCTCGGTCTCGATAATCATAATAAGTGTAGCGTCATTTTCGAAAAAATTAAAAGGCAAATATTTGATGCATAGCCAGTTGACAATCATAAAATTCGCTTTGAGATAACAGGGTTGTACATTTCTTGTCTATAAAAACAACTTACTTTAATGAAAATATTTTTAAATATAAATTTAATTTATAGTATTTATACTAAAATGAAATGGAATTCTTTTCATAATTCTATTAGATATGAAATTTGTTCTTTCTATAAAAATGCATGTGACATATATATATAATATGTGCAAAATCTAAATCTCTATGTAAAGATATTATACTTAAATTATTTTTACATTTTTACGCTACCTATTAAAATGCTTGATTAATCATCAGTTATCCATGTGCCAGTTGCGGTAGCGTGATTTTCTTTTTATAAGCATTATTGTAAATTTTTGGGTGACAAGATAACAAATGTTCTTTTAAGTCACTTGTATTTGAGTCTTTCATTTTTATAAATTTTTTTACTTTCTTTTCACTTTTGTATATTAAATATTTTCCGAATTTTACCTTGTCTTTATCTATTAAATAAAAGAAATATTTTTTCAATACACTCAACGTCGACGAATTAGGCACCGATTATTCCGTACTCTCGGTTTTCGAACTGGACATATTTTTATATTTAATCTTCATTTCCAAAAACGATATTCAATTATGGAGACTGTTCTGTGGCGAAGGCGCCTAATTTAAGTATAATATATTTTCATATTTAACATAGAGATTTAGATTTTGCACATATTATATGTCACATACTTCTTTATAGGAAGAACCAATTTTATATCTAATAGAATTATGAAAAGAATTCCATTTCATTTATTAGTATAAATTGAATTTATATTTAAAAATACTTACTTTAAAGTAAATTCTTTTTGCACCAAAATAATAAATAAATAATTTAAAAATAATTTTTAATTAAAAATATTTCAGATTAAAAATATCACAAAATTCGAGAATCTCGACGAGACTCTCGATATCGCCGAGACTCGTCATAAAAAGGTCTCGTCTTAGTCTCGAATTCAAGTTTTAAGTCTCGTCTCGGTCTCATCTCGGTCTCGTCTCGGTCTCGATGCCGAGACCGAGATCAGTCTCGGTATCGTTCGAAACACTAATTTATAGAATGCAACGAGATAAAAAAAAATGAAAAGAAACGTATAAAACAAAACCGCGACCATTGCGACATGAAACAGCGATAAGATTTCTTCTTTTGGATTTCTATGAATACGAGTCCATATATTCTGATTCGCAGAATGATGTTTATATAACAAATGAAAGCAGTGTTTTATAATTATAACAAATTAAATATTGAGTTCGCGATTTATTTACAATTATTAATTTATTATACGATTCTCGATTCCGTATCGTATATTTTTTATTAATATGGTATAACCGAGTAAATGCAGATTTAAATAATTGGTTTTGACGATGTATTATTTAAAGCAAAAAGTTTCTCTAATCAATATTTAAAACAGTCACAATTACTCATGCAAAGAGAAGAAAGCGAACAAGAGAAAAAAATAGAAAGAGAAGAATTTAAAAGTTCGCGACTTTCGTTTCGACTTTCAGACAATCCAAAGATACAGCTGTGATTCACGCTTCATTTTTCATGAACAAACGTATGTGTACAAACTTAAGCGAAGGAAAAGAAACATACATTGGCACAAGTTCTTTCATTCTTTCATATCTCCGTTTCTTCCTCTTCTGATTCCTTTCACTATCACATGGACACTATTTGAGGAAGATATGGGTCGTCTGTATGTTTAGAATAAAAGGCTCCCAGTCGATTCGATTCTTTTTCTCTTTTCACGGCGCGGCTTTCTCGTTAGCGTTGCTGGCAAAAGAAAAAAAAAAACGCGATTTTTTTTTACGAAGCGATTTAAAACGTCCAAGCTATGAGCAACCTCGCTGATTAAAGTGTTGAAGCGGCGGGCCTCCTAGAAAGATGTCTTATCCAAGACAAGAATGTGCCAGCCGCGCGCGACATAAAGGGGTTGGAGGGCCATCAAAAATGCACGGGCACGAAAAAGTCGGGTCGACAAGCATACGCGCCTTTTTATTATTTCATCGATCGAAATATTTTTTTATCCAACAAACGTATAATTCTGCAGAGTAGAGTATACAATTAATATATCAAAGTTGATTCAGCAAACAAAAGCAATTTTGAATTATTAATTCCATTGTGTCAAAATTTAATCGAGTATTAATATATAAAATTAATTAAATTTAATATAAAATAATAAATTTAATTTAATATAAAATTAATATAAAATTAATTAAATTTTCTTTATTTGCAATAAAAGTATTATTATTAAAACACGAGCAACATTTTCCTGTAAAATATGAATAGATATTGATTTGTTCTATATATATATTACTGATAATTTTATATTTTAAAAAATACCATAGATTTCAATAGCATTATCGTATTTTAATATTCGTATATTTATATAATATAATTTTGATTATATATAATTTTATGTGCGGATCTTTCTCTTCAATAAAACGAATCTATACGGTCTTTTCAATGAAATTGATCTTTAATTTTTCTTAAGTCTGATATTTAAGGCTTCTTTTCTTAAGTCATTATAATTACCTCTGTTTCTCTTATTGTTAATAAATCACAAAGCATTCGTGATTGCAATGAGACGTCCTCAAAACCGATTTAAACACGGAATTAATGAGCGAGAACCAATCGCAATACTACTTGATGTTGATTACAATTAAAATGCTTATCATTACGGTCTCTCCGCAATTGAGACCAATTAAATGTATATACTGTACCCTGTGTACATCCCTATTATAAACATTAATGAATCTAAAGTACCTAGCTGAATAAAATATAAAGTGGTCCAGCGTTTCACAAATAACATTTGAAACATTTCAAGTATCCTTTACATATTATTCATATACATATATGTGTACTGCAAATAAATATAAAACGAAAAATAATATTTATATAAAAGCTAAATATGTGAAATAAATCTATAATTTTATCTTGAAGAATATTTAATTCGGAAAATTTCTATTAAGTACGTACGTTTCGATCACTTTGCTATTCCTACTGAGAAAAAAAAAACATGTATATATTTTATCAAATTCCATAAAATATTATTCATCATAATTTTTTTATATGCATTTCTCATATATGTATAATACTGTATGTCTCATGTCTCATTACACACTAATCCTTCAATATGTTCTAATTTTACGAGTATCTCTCAGGCTAAAGAAAGTTCAAGATACATTAGCGTATAACACAAATCAAATGATCAAATAATAAGAAACTTTAATATACTTAAAATACTCCTTCGTGTAATCATTCACGCGCTAGACCATTCTTGCAAACTGCACTTTCGCAATTTTCTTTATCGCATAGTATCCCCTTGTATTTTTGCATCGTATTATCAACAACGACGATAACGTGTACTAGGAAATCATAATGGTAATGAGATCGCGGCTGGATAATACATCTCCAAAGTACGAAGTGCATGCGACCTACGTTCTTTCTCTCTCTCTCTCGTCAGGCACGTTCACGCAAATAAAATTCGAACCTTAAATAGCGCGACTGCATGAACGAAGGGGTTAAAAGGCCTGTGCTTGAAATGAAAAACGTACATCGTTTCGTAGCAAAGTAATATTCTATCGTTGGAATAATATTCTGCTTATTACGTGCGTGCGACTTACAAAATCGCTGCTCAAGACGATGTTTATAGTACAGATGCAAATGCATGTTCTGGGAAATTTTTTATTCTCACAGATAAGCACAGTTCATAATTAAGACCTATTTAAGCCTGTATTTTTATCTCACGTAGCGTCTGAGAGTCACCGGAAGTATCCTATTCACTGCAAATACTATAAAGTAGGAAAGATTTTTATTTTTTAAGTCAATCTTAAAAAAAGATTTTTTAAAACTAAATATTGAAAATATAAAGGAATAAGAAATTATTCGTTTTGATATATTTTAACAAAACTTGCAAGTTTCATGAAATTTTCACTCCGCAAAAATAAAATAGAATGTTTTAATTCATCAAAATTTGAAAAAGCAACCGATATAATTTTGGCATATAGTGATGACTAGTGATTCGGTCTCGCCAAGACGAGACGAGATTAGCTCAAGTCTCGTTTCGATCTCGATTTGGTCTCGAAAATTTCGATCTCGTCTCGGTATCGGCTTGGTCTCGAATATGACAATCTCGTCTCGGTCTCAGTCTCGAGTCGAGATTCTCGGTCTCGATAATCATAATAAGTGTAGTGTCATTTTCGAAAAAATTAAAAGGCAAATATTTGATGCATAGCCAGTTGACAACCAAATCATAAAATTCGCTTTGAGATAACAGGGTTGTACATTTCTTGTCTATAAAAAGAACTTACTTTAATGAAAATATTTTTAAATATAAATTTAATTTATAGTATTTATACTAAAATGTAATGGAATTCTTTTCATAATTCTATTAGATATGAAATTTGTTCTTTCTATAAAAATGCATGTGACATATATATAATATATGCAAAATCTAAATCTCTATGTTAAACGTAAAGATATTATACTTAAATTATTTTTACATTTTTACGCTACCTATTAAAATGCTTGATTAATCATCAGTTGTCCATGTGCCAGTTGCGGTAGCGTTATTTTCTTTTTATAAGCATTATTGTAAATTTTGGGGTGACAAGATAACAAATGTTCTTTTAAGTCACTTGTATTTGAGTCTTTCATTTTTATAAATTTTTTTACTTTCTTTTCACTTTTGTACATTAAATATTTTCCGAATTTTACCTTGTCTTTATCTATTAAATAAAAGAAATATTTTTTCAATACACTCAACGTCGACGAATTAGGCACCGATTATTCCGTACTCTCGGTTTTCGAACTGGACATATTTTTATATTTAATCTTCATTTCCAAAAACGATATTCAATTATGGAGACTGTTCTGTGGCGAAGGCGCTTAATTTAAGTATAATATATTTTCATATTTAACATAGAGATTTAGATTTTGCACATATTATATGTCACATACTTCTTTATAGGAAGAACCAATTTTATATCTAATAGAATTATGAAAAGAATTCCATTACATTTTAGTATAAATTGAATTTATATTTAAAAATACTTACTTTAAAGTAAATTCTTTTTGCACCAAAATAATAAATAAATAATTAATTTAAAAATAATTTTTAATTAAAAATATTTCAGATTAAAAATATCACAAAATTCGAGAATCTCGACGAGACTCTCGATATCGCCGAGACTCGTCATAAAAAGGTCTCGTCTTAGTCTCGAATTCAAGTTTTAAGTCTCGTCTCGATCTCGTCTCGGTCTCGTCTCGGTCTCGATGCCGAGACCGAGATCAGTCTCGGTATCGTTCGAAACACTAAAAGGAACGGAAAGTTGATACTAAAGGATATATTTCTTTTCTTTTTTTGTCAATTCATATATATATATATATGTATATATATGTTTAAATCAACATATAATTAAATATTTGACACATAATTTTTTAAAAAAATTAATTTAAAATTAATTTAAAAGGTTTAGGAAAAATAATGATCATTAAAAGAAGATACTTTTGGCAATTGTTGTTTATCTGTCCATATTTATTGTTTATTTATTAATTTTTAAAATAAAAATTAAATAATTTATTAATATTAATTATTTATTAATATTAATATTAATATTAATATTTATTTAATATTATTGATTATTTATCAATTTATTTATTACATTATTAATATTAATTTTTTTTTATAATATTTTATTTATTTTATTTTTATAATTATATATTGTACATCATTTTATGCAACATATTTTAATGTTTAATATTTATATCTTGGATGTTAATTTATAGAATGTTGAATAATAAACAAGATATTATTTCAAATAAAAATATTGAAATAGAGATGATTACTTTTGCGATAGATGAGATGTTAAAACCAATTAAACTTGAGGATTCCACTGTGCAAACTTTTTTATTTATTTTAATTCATATAATAAAAAATAAACACGCATTTATATTTATTTATCTGCACATTTTACTTTTTAAAAAATAAAAATTGTATCTCAGTAGTTAATAAATTCTAATCCATTATTTATATAATGTATATAAGTGTGTGTGTGCGTACATATAGGAGGTGTCTCACAACCTCCGTACAATATTTTATTAGTGTGTTCTAGAGGTAAAAAATAGAATAAAAAATTCTAATACAAAAATGTTGAGGCTGCAACAGTTTTTGAGTTATAAGCGATCAAAATTTGCCAATGATATACACGCACTGAATTACACATGTATACGTGTACCGATTTGTCATCTATTACTGGTTTTATTATTTTTAAAATAAAATAAGCTGTGCAGAAAAATCAATATCACACTATCTTGAAAAAATCAATAACAGATGACAGATCGATAGGCGTGTATGTTTAGTTACGGACGCGCGAGTTCTATGCTATATCATTGACAAATTTTGATGGTTTATAATTAAAAAACTATTGTAGCCTCAACATTTTTGTATTAAAATTTTTTATTCTATTTTACTTCTAGCATACGCTAATAAAATGTTGTACAAAGGTGAGATATCCTGTAAATATATGTATATATATATTTAAATTTCTTAATTTTCTGAAAAGTAAAAAGATGATTTTAAAATCTTTTTTAGAGAGGTTATTGGTTTCATTGATGAGATTGATGGTCCGAAAATTGTTGGCAAAGCACAACATTATCGATTGCTAAAATTTATTTTAAATAATAATAGTCGTCATCGAATTCAAATAGTGGTATAAAATGCTGAAATCGAGCGGATTCAGTTTCACAGAAAACCAAATCGAGTAATTAATAAATTTTTTAAGAAAGATTATTTATCTTTAACAACTATTAATATTTATATATTATTGTTTACTTTGAATATACTTAAATATACTTTTTATTCTTATTTAATTTAATATATACAATAATAATAATAATTATATATATGTTACTTTCTAATCTAATATTACTTTATGTACTTTACAGATTATTCAAATTGATATAGTGAAAACTAAAAAAACGAAATTACCGGAGTTTAATCAAGGAACTCTTCCTTACGGACTTATTATTCCTTCAAATACTATTATTAATAATTTGGGTTCTTTTGACCTTAAAAAGATAATTCACGCAGTTCAACCTAAATTGATAGAAATATTCCGGATTACTTGAATTCATGTGTTCGTAAGTAATTCTAAATATATCATATATGATTTAATATTGTCATATACATATATAGTATGTTCTTATATTTATGTATGTTTTCTTCTATTACATTTTCTTAAAATAAATACTTTTAAATAAAATATTTTTCAGTTATACGAGGATATGTTAAAACAAGATTTAATACTTTCTCAAATAGTTTTAAAACTATTGGTACTGGATCAATTACAGATGGTCATTACAAATTAGAAATTCAAATTGCTGATTACGAAGCTAATGATAGTTTCGAGAAAGGAAAAAATATGGAAATAAAAGGATATGTGAAAAATTCAAGTAAATTATATTAAAAATCTTTAAATTTCGTAATAAAATATTATTGTATCATTTTTTATTGATTTTTATGAACTATGTATTTATTTTACAGATGATGTCTTTTATATATCTTGACGTTGAAAAAGTATCTGATATTAAATTAATAGGAGACCAAATTTTATCATTAGCACAATTATTACAAGGTGCAA
Organism: Prenolepis imparis; assembly: GCF_030444845.1. Taxonomy (NCBI): domain Eukaryota; kingdom Metazoa; phylum Arthropoda; class Insecta; order Hymenoptera; family Formicidae; genus Prenolepis; species Prenolepis imparis. Next base: position 25,448,326 of record NW_028141159.1, read on the forward strand.
AACCTATTATAAAAAGATATTTTCCTAAAAAAGATGCAACTTCTGACTTGCCAACTAATAAAATTATTCGCAAATAATTAAAAAGTGTATTTGTCATGTTTTCAATGTGTTTTTCGTTTCTTATTTTTAGTTTATGAGTTATATGTATGCATATAATTAAAATATAAAGATAAGATATATATTATATAAATCAAGTTCATTATTCTAAGGTAATATAATGTAAAAGTAATAAAAATTGTAATATTAACACTATATTACTGTGTATTCACTTGAAAATTATAATAATAAACAATAATATTAAATATATATGATAAGTATTTTAGTATTTGGATTGCTTTATCTGTTTATTTTTATTAATGTAAATAATTAATTCTTATATATATATATATATATATATATATATATATATATATACACTACCGTCAGAAAGTTTAAGACCAAAGTAATAAATAAAGATTCTCGAAAGAATAATTTATTTTTACACGTTAAAATATGATATTCCGCTGATTGTTTTTTTTATTAATAGCTAGAAGATCATGTTACAACACCATAAAAGTAAAAATAGCTTGCATTATTTTTTAGAAAGAAATAATAAATAAAATTAACAAATTTTTTTGGTCTTAAACTTTCTGACGGTAGTGTATAAATGTGTGTGTGTGTGTGTGCGCGCGTGTGTGTGTGTGTGTAAGAGTTTTATAAGAGTATTAATATTATATTATTGTAATTCTTTCTAGTTTATTGCATATAAATAAATAAAAATGTTATATTTTATTAGCTATTATTTTATATTACACAATTTTGATTAATTGCATAGTATAAAGAAACAATCACGCTAACATAATTAATTATTACTTGTAATATACTAAATAAATTTCAATATAAATATAAATATAAATAAGTTATTTAGTGCAAAGCAACATACATCAGTCGCGCATTCGATTATCAATAACGCGCGTTCCGGCAGGGCTGTATATAAAGTGGCAGAGACTGTGTCTAGCTCAGCCGTAGCGAAAGGGTTAAACTTAATATTTTATTTTCCTAACTTGATGAGAAATATTTACTTTTAAAAATTAAAAAAATACATAAATATTTATCAATCGTTTCTCATTACAACGCAATGTACAATACTTGGGACATTGTCGTTTGCGAATGCAAAATCAATCCGTTCAAGCTATCAAACAAATCTCAGTATCAAACAAATCTCGTTTGAGATCCGAGCCATTACTTCAACGTCCTTTTACATGCAACTTTATATATTCGACGTTAGATATATTTGCATGAAGGTTACTCACCGTTGGCAGCTGTGTTCCTCCAATTTTCGATGATCTCGTAACAGCACTATTATCACCACTATACTATCATTACCGTTTTCATATCTGAAGGATTTTATGTCTGTAATGGATAGGTATACTCCAAATTCTTTCTGAATTTGCCTCATCTAGTTCGCATTTTACAGATTAACGTTGTTAATGTCGATTTGTCCTTTTCTAAAGGTAGGTTCAATTTTAGATACCAACGGTTTTTCTTCTTAAACTCTCCTACAATTTTATAAAATAAGTATATTTTATTATTTACAGTATATACACACATATAAACAGGATGTCCCTAAACTGGCGATAAAGATTTTAATAACAAATTCTTTGTAATATTTTAAGACAAAAATTCTAATACGAAAATATCGGGGCTATAGTATTTTTCAAATAATAAAAGTTTAAAGATTACGAATGACAAGCTAGACTTTTGTGTGCTCAGAAATAGCAAAATGATCAGTGGTAAAAGTGCATCCATGTCAAATAACTTTGTTTTTATTGATTATAATTTCATCGTGGAGACAGCTAAATATGACAACTGACACATATCAATATCGATATATTAAACTATGGAATAAAAACGTTTTTAACTGTTCTTATGATTCATTACGGAGAAACAGAAATACATTTTTAATGAAATCTTGAATATTTTTACAATAATACTATTATCAAAAGCATCCGATTCATGGAATCGTAACTGGCAATAGTGAAATTATTGTAGAATTCATAATCTTTAAACTTTTCCTATTTGAAAAATGCTATATCCTCGACATTTTCGTGTTAGAAATTTTGTCTTCAAAATATTACAAAGAATTTATAATTAAAATCTTTATCGCCAGTTTAGAGACACTCCGTATATATATATTATATTTAACACATTATTAAAATATATAAATATTTAATATATTAAAATATAAAAGTACTACAAATTATATTAGAAACTATAATCACAAAAATAAAGAAATATATTTTCTTATAATTATGAATATTACATTGTTTATTGAAATATGTGCGTGATATATGAATGTAAAATATATATAGCTATATATATATTATATATATATATATATATTTGAATTTAAAATTAAAAAAACATGACTTAATTATTTTAAAAATTAACTGTTTCGCAGATAAAAATAAATACTATTTTTCTATCTACTTATTATATTTTAATTCAATATGTTTATAAATATTTGTTATAGATAAAGATATCCTTTTATCTACAATAAATATTTATAACATTTTAAATTAAAATATAAGTACATAGAAAATGTTTATTTTTATATATATATTTTGCATAAACATAACTTATACATTTATGTTATATTACATGACATATAGAAGTATGTAATATATACATTTATTTTATATTGCATTACAGGAAAATATCTAATATATATACGTTTATATTACATTACATAATATGAAAACATATGTAATACATATGTCTATGTTATGTTACAATAACATATCATTTGAAATATATTTAACATATAAATGAAACATCTCAAAGTTGCTGACATAGAGCCGTACCAGAACGTAACATTTACCTGTATAAGTAATATTACATGTAACATTCATGATAGTCGTGTAATATTACATACATGTCTACGTTACATGTGTGGTTTGCTGGGATGCGAGTATCACTTTACATGCCTTTTTTAGAAAAGGATTATTTTAATATATTAATATATTATATTTTAATAATGTTATTATATAATATAAACTACACAGCCAAAAAAGTTGTACACTTGAAAAGTAGTAAAAAATTGTGAAAGTTTAAAAATTTATAACTTAACTAATAATTATAATATCGAGGTGTTTAAAAAACAAAAATAAAGTTTGAAGTCTGTAGTTTGAGAAAATTTTAGTGCCATTACGTGGAATGATTAGTTTTACAATGGCGAATGACAGAGTGAGAACCTGCAAAACTGATAGAAAGTCCACTTTCCTGAATTGCACAGTGTGAATCAATTGATATAGGTAGCTCAATGGGATTAAAAAATTGAAATTCAAACTTTTCTCTTTAGAATGTGCTTTTTTTTATCTTTTCTTTCTTTTATGCGGGGAAATCCTCATGGATACCCTCCGATTCCCGAGGAAATAGTGCCGAAACGGCGAAAACCCCGTGAATATCCTACTCGGACTTGTTTACGCGAGATGCCCGGCACGATTTGCATCGCTTCAGGACAAGCTTTATTTTCGTTTTTTAAACACCTTGATATCATAATTATTAGCTGAGTATTTAATTCTTGAACTTTCACAATTTTTTTACTACTTTTTTTAAACGTACCGTTTTTCTTGTTTGTATGATCGAGTGTATATAGGACAAAGTATGCTAAATCGTACTCCCAAAGGTAAATATTAAAATTGCAATAAAACTATCAAAAAAGTGACAAAATTTTTTTATTTATTTGAAACTATGGTTTTTTGTCAACGATATACGCGAAACATTAACACAAATTTATCATTGTTTCATATCGTAAAATAAAAATTTTTAAAAAATATGTAATACGATTTACAATACGCCGGTTTGCTGAATTGTACCCATGAATTTTTAAATCATACTTCTAACAATAAAATTAAAATATTCTAACAAAAATGAAGTTTTATACGAAAGTTCTCAGTCTGCAACAAAACATATCTATAAGAAAATGTCATATTTATAATTATAAATTCTCTTAAAAAATTTAACAAAAATACTTTTTGTATAATACAAAAATATAAATAAGTATTACCTCAATATAATTGTAAAATTTGATAATATTTTCTTCAATTGTCTATCTAAATATAGAGTAAAAAAACCAATGCCTAAATAAAAAAATTAATTTAGTAAATCATAGCAGTACGATATAGGAAAAAGTTAGTGGTACGTTTTACCGAACTTGCCTTGTGAATAAAAATTTGTGAATAAAAACATAATCTTGAAACTTTTTGCCGATTTTTCAACAGTTCCATTATAGGATTAAATAAGATGAAAAAATGATTTAATAATAAGTTTAATTGCTTTTCTTTCTCAATGTGATAGCTTAAGCACGGAGTGCCGAAAATTACATGAAAATCACGCAAAATAAATTTATAAACTTAGTAACGGAACGCTTGAGAAGAAAACAAACATTGCGGCATTCGAGGGAGGCTAGCTGCAATACAACAGCGTTAACACATTAAAATATTTTAACTCTGATTACAAAATACAGTAGAGGTACGATTGAACGAACGGTACGATTTAGCCTATTTTCCCCTAATTAATAAGCATTATAATTGATTACTCGTTTGTGCGTAAACAATCTCATTGCTGCGCGATCGCGGTAATAAATTATCGTGTAATTAACAGTTTTAGTTTGTGACTGAAATATATATTGATTAACTTTCATAACGACCAAGTGACTCTCCGCCAATTTGACCACCTATCTTATTCTCTCTCTCTCTCTCTCTCTCTCTCTCTCTCTCTCTCTCTCTCTCTCTCTCTCTCTCTCTCTCTCTCATCTCTCTCTCTCTCTCTCTCTCTCTCTCTCTCTCTCTCTCTCTCTCTCTCTCTCTCTCTAGTACTCTGCGTTGATACCACTGCTT
>NW_028141159.1:25453305-25614836 GCF_030444845.1 Prenolepis imparis
AAGCAGTGGTATCAACGCAGAGTACTCGCGCGGAATAACGGGTGGCGCATATGCGCGATCGTTGATTGTTTTACGTTTACGTCTTCTTCTGTTTCTTATCCTAACGGTCGTTAAACGTCTCGTGCAGTGTCCTCGTGTAAAGTCTCTTGTGCAAAGTGTCTCGTGTAAAGTGTCTTGTGCAGTGGTATCAACGCAGAGTACTAAAGTGTCTCGTATAAAGTGTCGTTTTAAATTTTAAAATACAGAGAGATTTGTTCATTTTCTGTGCATATTTGATTTTCATCCGCATTAATCTCTTCATCAAACGTGAAGGATGGCTGATGAACAGAGGTACGCACAACATTATGATAAAGTGTGGGAAGATAGTTTCTTTGCATATATTTTTAATAAAACGATTTGTCTTCTGTGCGGTTATAAACCATCTCTTGTTAAAAAATATAATATTGAGATACATTACGAAAAAAAACATTTGAAAGAGTATTCAAAATATGTAGGTCAAGAAAAGTTTAATTTAATAGAAGGATTAAAATTAGTATATCAAGAAAGTTGTAATCCAATTTTTGAAATCAATAATGTTACATCGTCTTCAAAAGCAGTTACTGCTTCATATGCCATATCGCACCTTATTGCAAAACATTCTAAGCCGTTTACTGAAGGTGAATTTATAAAAGAATGCCTTATCGAAGCCGTAAAATCATTCGGAAATTCGTTAACTGTGTCAGATGCTTCTAGTATTCCATTAAGTAAAAAAACAGTAGCATCGAGAATTACTGACATCGGTTCTTCCATAGAAGAAAAATTAAAATATTTATTAGCAACGTATTTTTCATTGTGTCTGGACGAAAGCACCGATAATCGACACGTGAGCCAGTTGAGTATTTTTGCTCGAATCGTACAAAACGATTTTTCATGTGTCGAGGAGCTTTTAGATTTCGTACCATTACATGACACAACAACCGGTTTAGACATTTTTTAAGCCGTTGAACAAACACTTCAAAAATTAAATACCGATTTTTCCAAATGTTCGGCTATCGTTACTGATGGCGCAAAAGCGATGACTGGTTCAAAAACGGGATTCTTCGGCCAAATAAAGCAGCGAGATTTAAAGTTCCCTCTTATTCATTGTATAATACATCAAGAAGCATTATGTGGAAAAGCAGTTAAACTGTGCACCGCAATGAAAATTGTCGCAAAAATTATTAATGCAATTAAAGGCGGTAACAAATCTCTTATTCATAGAAAATTCCAATCTTTTCTGGAAGAACACGACGCAATTTATAAAGATATACCTTTATATTGCGAAGTTAGGTGGCTCAGTGCCGGAAAATGTTTGGAAAAATTTTTTGCGGTAAGAAAAGAAATCTTCCTTTTCTTGCAAGAAATGTCTCTTGCAAAATGTGATGATTTTAAGTCCTTCTTTGAAGATTTAGATTTTCTTTCCGAACTTGCCTTTATTACTGATTTAACTTCTCATTTAAATCACTTAAATCTGAAGCTGCAAAAGGCAAATCAAACCATTTCTCAATTAGTAAGTCATATTGACTCATTCCGCAGGAAATTAGTGTTACTAAAAAATCATTTAGAAAGCAATATATTTCATTTTTACCCATCTTGCCAGATTCTTTTTACAGAACATGGCAAAGATTTTGATTTTAAGAAACATCTTCACATAATTGATTCATTAATAGCTCAGTTTGACACGCGTTTCAGTGACTTTGAAACGCTTAGAAAAGATCTTATTCTTTTTGAAAATCCTCTGACAATCCTCAAATTGAAGAACAAAATTTAGACCTTCAAGCAGAACTTTGCGATTTGCAAAGTGATTTAGCTCTTAAAACACGGCCGGAAAAAGGAATAGACTTTTTTAAAATTTTAGATGCATCAAGTTATCCAAGATTAATAAATTTCGGACTTCGAATCTTTTCAATGTTTGGGTCCACATATTTGTGCGAATGTTCTTTTTCAAAATTAAAATATACAAAAACTGATAAACGTTCTTCTTTGAGCGATGCATCTTTAGCTTCGCTGATGCGAACTTCTTCTTCTAATATTCCCGTCGATATTGCGTCTCTTGTAAATTCATGTAAACGGCTTAAAAAATCGAATTAATATTTATTCTGTTTTTAACTTTATATCATTTTTTATCAACTTTTATAAAATTTTTCTTTCCACACGAATCATTATTTGTTGTCCTCTTTAGTGGAATAGGCCTACTGGGGAAACCACTTTAAAAAAACGCATTAACAATAGTACCTCATGGGTGATGTGGAAATCTATAAATCTATTGTCTCCTAATTATATTATAATTATAGTTTTTTATATATAAATTTTATAATTTTTAATATATAGTTTTTATATACATATAATTATGCAGCAGACGTGTCTTCGATTAATCGAAATGTATTTTATTATATTCATATTTATATTCATATTTCAAAATATATATTGCGAAAATAAGTAACATGATTTTACGTTTTACGTTTACGTAAACGTAAATTTATATGTAACAGCGCGTTAAGAGCTTTAAATAAAACAAATATTTTAAATTATTATAGAACACATATACGTGATTAATAATAGAATAATAACTATTTGTATTATTAATACAAAATAAAAGATTGAATAGAAAATTTTTATAATAACTTTTGCTATTAGAATGCTAATTGTGCTATTACGTTTGATACGTACGTTCCTGAAACCATGTGCCGCGCTCCTTAGTTACGAGCGGCCGGCGCTGCGTTGCTACGGCGCGAGCGAGGAGTGGGGGGCAAGAGGCGTGCGTCTCGAAATCTCGTAAATGGCAAGTAAATCCCAGCACTGATCTACAATATACGTAACGTAAACGTAAACTATAGATTTCCAGTACTGGCAGATAATCACATGACTAGTAATATAACATATAAGTAAAATGTTAATGGCTGCTTTTTCGCTCGCTCACTCGCGCCGATTACACAAGACATTAAATATATTACATTTTTATTTATTGTGAGTTTTGTTTTTCATCAATTTAAATGTATAACATGTAATATAAAATATAATTAAATTTTTTTTTAAATACAAAAAAATTTAAACGCAAACATATTAATGTAACATTTAAATGTCATGTTTAATTCAATATTTTCCAATATAAATAAAATAGATCGAGACAAATTTGAACTATATTTTAAAACAATTATTATATGTAGTTATTAATTTTTTATTTCAAACCGTAATTGTTTCAAAATTTATATTAACACGATTCATCTTGATTTCTACAATAATCTTTGTAAGCAGAAATTATTTAATACATTACTTATGTATGTATGTATGTATATAATAGATATCTCAGAGAGTTACATTTTTCTATATTTCTATAAATTTTGTATGTATATGTCCACAAAATTATGTACAATTTTAAATTACTCACTTTTATCTTTACTGTAATTTTGCCATCGCTTCCAAGTTTGATTAGTTACCAAAGGAATTCGATTGTTTTTATCCAAAAAAAGTTTATTATACCTTTTCCTTTTTAAACATGAAATATTATTTTCATTTTTGTTTATTTTTGTACCAATTACCTATAAAAATTAAAGAGCCATTATTTATAAACATTATTCGATATTGTTTATAGAAAAAGATTATATTAAAAGATTATGTTTATATTTATTGTGAATAAGAAAAATATAAATAAACAATGACATTAGAAAAGAATGATAACACACACACACACACACACACAGATTGAAAGGCAATATTAATTCACACTTTAAGACGTAATAATAATTGTTGCCTGAAACTTATTTTAAGTGAGACATTCAGATTTGATTTTAGATTTAGATGTGAGTTTTTCATAGTTAAATCGATCATGTGACATTATTTTGATACATGCGTGACATTACATTGATAATAATAGTTATTTAATTGCAAAGGTCACATCTAACTCTAAATAACTTAAATCTGAGTATCTCGCTTCCAATGAGTTTCAAGCAACAACTATTAAAACAGTTTAAAAAGTTAAAAGTTTTATGGTTACTAGTAAAAAAGACTTATATTTCCACGATCGAGGTCAGATTCAGTATCAATTTCAGTTGCTGAAATACAGAGATTAAGGGTTGCAAACTCCACTCTTCTGGATTTAATTTTTTCATCCACTGCTTCTCTAGTTTCTTTTGTACAAAAACAAACATTATTATTACGACATAATTTTTTTGCTTTTTAGTAAGATATTAACCTACTTTTATGAAAAAACCCATACAACTTCTAAAGAATATATAAGTATATATATATATATATATATATATATACACACTTAGACAGCACACAACAAATCTTAAAGAAATACGTTCATTTGAAACTTATAACGTATAAATAAAACGTTCACATGAGCTCTAATACAGAGGATAATAATGCTAAAAATACATGATTTTGCTCTTTAGAAGTGTGTTTTGTTTGAGTTTCTTCATAAAAGTATGTTTATATATATATTTTTATATATATATATATATATATGTATATATATTAACCTAAAAAACAGTGTTATTAATTATTTATTTATATTGCTATATATATGTATATAGCAACATAAATAAATAATTAATTACACTATTTTTTATTATAATATATTACCTTCTAAAATTATTTTTTGTTGCATTTTTCCTAGTATGCCATAATAGAAGTGTCCGTCGTCCCACTTCACTTGATATTTTTTATCAAATTGTACGTTTTGAACGTCAAAATCCACTATATCGTCCGTGTTAATAATAGCTTTCACACCATCATCGAATTTAACATAGGTAAACATTTTTTCCACATGTGCACGTAGGGATGTTCGATTCTGAATCGATTTTTAAAGAATCGATTTTTTCTTAGCAGAAAATCGATTTTTTACATCGATTTTCTTCTATTCGATTTTTATATGAATCGATGATTTTAAGAGAGAATCGATTTTTCGATTCGTTAATAAAAGGTTTGTCCTTTATATCTGAATTGATTAGGGAAACACTAGAAATGGTTCTAAGCATTGCATCAACCAATCAGGATAAAGAAATTTTCACTCTTTTTGCTCTGATTGGTCAATCAAACGCTTCGAAATATCCCCAGCGCCTCCCTACTTGCAGCCATTAACATTTTACTTATATGTTTTATTTACAGAGCTGTCCACGTTTTGCACTTTTCGGCCGATTTCCGTGGCTCACCGCCTAGCGGCCCCCACTTACGCTCGAGACCTTAGCAACGCGTGGCCCGATAACCGTAACTAAGGCCGGTATTCATAGTCCGATCTTATATTTAAGATCGTCTTAAGTCCGAGCTTGAGATGCTACGCAGCCATTTGATTGGTTGAATGGGATCTTAAGTCAACCTCTGACCAGACTTAAGATGATCTTAAATATAAGATCGGACTATGAATACCGGCCTAAGACGCGCGGAGCTCTGTCTCAGGGACGGCGCATCTGTAACGCGATGCTGTTCCGTACCCCTTAACTAAGTATTTTCAGTTTTTTAAAATCGCGATTTTTTAATTATTATTTTTTATTATTAATTATTATTTTATACTTATATTTATATATATTTATTATTAGATTATATTTATATTAGAATTGAAAGTGCAAAACGTGGACAGCTCTGAGTTAAGGGGTACGGAACAGGATCGCGTTACAGATGCGCCGTCCCTGAGACAGAGCTCCGCGCGTCTTAGTTACGGTTATCGGGCCACGCGTTGCTAAGGTCTCGAGCGTAAGTGGGGGCCGCTAGGCGGTGAGTCTCGGAAATCGGCCGAAAAGTGCAAAACGTGGACAGCACTGCTATAATATATATAAATATATATATATAAACATACTTTTATGAAGAAACTCAAACAAAACACTTCTAAAGAGCAAAATCATATATTTTTAGCATTATTATCCTCTGTATTAGAGCTCATGTGAACGTTTTATTTATACGTTATAAGTTTCAAATGAACGTATTTCTTTAATATTTGTTGTGTGCTGTCTGAGTGTGTGTGTATATATATATATATATATATATATATATATATATATACTTATATATTCTTAGGAAGTTGTATGGGTTTTTTCATAAAAGTAGGTTAATATCTTACTAAAAAGCAAAAAAATTATGTCGTAATAATAATGTTTGTTTTTGTACAAAAGAAACTAGAGAAGCAGTAGATGAAAAAATTAAATCCAGAAGAGTGGAGTTTGCAACCCTTAATCTCTGTATTTCAGCAACTGAAATTAATACTGAATCTGACCTCGATCGTTTAAATGTAAGTCTTTTTTACTAGTAACCATAAAACTTTTAACTTTTTAAACTGTTTTAATAGTTGTTGCTTGAAACTCATTGGAAGCGAGATACTCAGATTTAAGTTATTTAGAGTTAGATGTGACTTTTGCAATTGAATAACAATTATTATCAATGTAATGTCACGCATGTATCAAAATAATGTCACATGATCGATTTAACTATGAAAAACTCACATCTCATCTAAAATCAAATCTGAATGTCTCACTTGAAATAAGTTCCCAATAAGCACAAGTACGTCCTATGTACATACAACGGATGTCCATGCTGGACATTGTGTACATCCACCGGACGTCCATTTTAACTGCAACGGACGTACAAAGGATATCCACTGTACGTCCGTTTGCAACTGGGCAGGACATCCATAAGACGTCCATTATTGGGCATTTGTGGACAAATAATGGATCTTAAATGGATAAAATAAGAATGTAATGGGTGAATTTTGGACCTTTAATGGATCAATTATGTACCTAATGGATCAATTTTGGACTTTTTATGGACGAATTATGGATGTTAAAGGGATAAATTATGAATCTACTGGACGAATTTATGGACCTTTTATGGATAAATTATGGATCTGAAATGGATAAATAGTAAATCTAGTGGACAAATTTTGGACCTTTTACGGACGAAATTTAAACATTCACTGGACATATTTTGGCTCATTATATATATGTATAATTTATAATTAATTAGGTAATAATTAATAACAATTTTGTAGAAAACATTTTTATTTTATATGTATATATAATATATATAATTATATATATATATATATATATATATATATATGTTAATGTAAATAATTACACATTTAGATAGATAATGATGGAAACAGAGCGTAGTTGGGAATAAAGGTTATAGAAACATTGGCACTGTGTGAAGCAAAGGCACACATACATATGAATTTCCATCTGGTATAAGCCAGCATTTAGCCTCAACTTGTTCAAGATGAAAGAAAACTCTTCGCTTTTCCAAGTTTGATACTTTAACAATACCCAGGATTGAAGAGCGCAGAGGATATTCATATATATCACCATAATTTTGAAACAAAAATCCCACTAAAATCACTTGTCTATCTTGCAGAATTATATTTTGGAGGCATACAACTTCGCCTGCTTTGGTTCTAAAACAAGAATCCCTTTTGTTGACTTTCAACACCATTAACAGATACGCATCTAAACTGTGAGCCTTGAACATTATCTTCAAGCAAAAAGTGCTTCATGCTAAGCTTGATATGATAGTTATCCTCTAGAACAATCTCAACATTGTGGTTTCTTTCATCTCTGTACGCTACTTGATGCAATGGTTTATGGCCGGATTGCAAAAGTGATTTAATGGATTTCAATTTGTTCTCAAAAGGATATGCGCTGAAGGATTCCACATTCCCATGTTCAAAACACTCTTGCACTAAATGGCACAGGGAATGAACATTATAGACGACAAATTTGTCACCAAATATAACTGCAGAATGCGTGATAAATAGTTTAAGCAGTTCGTCTGCATAAGCAAGATGGGTCTGCACTAGAACAGGGCTGCTAAGAATATACAAGCCACAGTGCAAAAGAAGAAAATGTTTGTACACATTGTTGAGTACATTATCTTTGAAAATAACAATTCCTTCATACAAAAGAATTCTACGAAATTCTGTAGCCTTATAATGTGCCAAATTAAATTCTCTTGGCTTTCTGTTAAAATCTGAGGGACATGAACTTTCAATGATTTTCAGGGCAACTGTGATTGCATCTACTGCCGTGTGATGTAGCTTCCAAGGACCATTCCATTTCATCCATGCAAGCAATAATCTTTTAAACACTTCAAAGTGAACAAGATGAAGCACATCCAATCGAAACTGAGTGACCATACCTGTTGGAATGATTTCAAGAAGAGATTCAGCTCGATGATGAGATGGCTGTTCTCTATTCGTGAATGATTCATCAGTTCTCAAAACCTGATCTAACTCTAAATATATCATCCTATTCTGAATCCATTCACCAACCACAGTACATTTCTCACAAGCGTAATATCCACCATGTTCAACGATACCCTTCATAAAGGCCCTAGCAGGAGCATCGCAAATGTAATGCCTCACAACAAATTGATATACTTGGCCATCATAAATGTACCCATTTTCTGACAGATCTAGAATTTCTAAAACAAAATTCATGAGAAATTCATCAGCCTTAGGATTACTGTTGCCATGATGCACTGCAATAATAAATGGCTCATTATTGCTTCCAACTAGTTTGCCTAAAATTGGCTAAAATTTTTGCTTGGAGCTCTTTGAGAGAGGCAGCCCATCTACATTGATGTCGATGGTTATTTTATTAAATCTTTGTAAATATTCTCCAAGATTCATGCTATCTAAATTAGCTCGGATACTTTTATACCACATTTGGGTATTATCTTCAAACTCAATCACATCTAAACGTTTAGGAGTTGCCAGAAGAGTCTTATAACTAAGTGGTACCTCAGGAAAAATAGGATGAAATCGAGCTAGAAGAGCATCTAATTTTATCATTGACAAACCTCCTCCTTCTAAAGCCCACTGTCGAATTGTTTCGCGAATATATAAATGTCGTCGTCGTCGTCGTCGTCGTCGTCGTCGTCGTCGTCGTCGTCGTCGTCGTCGTCGTCGTCGTCGTCGTCGTCGTCGTCGTCGTCGTCGTCGTCGTCGTCGTCGTCGTCGTCGTCGTCGTCCTCCTCATCATCATTTCTATCTTCATCTTCATTACTATTATTCTGTCGAAACTCATTATCAGAATTATTTATCTCGCTGACATTCTCATCCTCTAAAGACATGCTGTCATCACTATTATAAGGATATGGTTGGTTGAGTATTCGTAAATAATTCTCTAATTTAATTTTATGAGCTTCAGTTTTTTTAAGCTGCCGGTTGAGCTTACGCTTCAACGCTTTCTTATCAATCTGAAAAACGTTACAGTCCATTATATACTAGGATCATAAGTAAAAAATGTTTTATTTCAATTATAGTAAATAGGAAGAAAAGTCATTGCACAACTATAACAAGACCAAATTGCATAGATATATACATATGTTAAAATTGCCAGTGGTGTTAAGAGGACTGAAATATAAGGAATATAAAACCAATTAAAAGTTAATGTTTTTCAAATTTCAATGAAGAGCTTAAGGGATTTAATACCATGAAAATATTTTTATCAGAAAGATTTACTGTCAGCAAATGATTTCAAGCATGTAATCTTTAATCTGTTTATGCACTGCAACATATATTTGCATATATTCTCATTCATATTTTATATTTTAGCATTATCCTAATATAGTTTACTACTTACCATTTCAACGCTGCTCTAAAATCTATTTTTCATTCACTCTGCGATTGTTCATAGTGAAAGAATGGTCTACAAATCTCTATATACTTCTTAGCAGACAAATTTAATATTTCTTATTTTTTTATTATTGCAATTGTTTGGGAATCGTTTGATTAAATTTAGGAATATATTCTTATAGTTTAAGAAATAACTATACACTCAATTATTAATTTTCATTATTTATATAAATAAACTATTATTTCCTAACCTGTAAGAATATGTTCCTAAATTTGCCCAAACGAGATTGCAATAATAAAAAATACGAAATATATTGAACTTTTGTCTTTCATTACTTCCTTTAGATTGAGTTATTAGGAAAAGTCAACATCTTTCTCATGTATAAGTATACTTACAGGGCGTTCCATATGATCCATTATGAGGGAAATGATGATGATGGCCAATTATGCCAAATTTTGTATAATTCTGTCTTCTCTGTTAAATAATTTCCGTCACAGAAGTGCACACAAACACAGATATAATTATATAGACAGAGTCAAACGAAGAAAAGTCTGTACAGAATTATACACTCTTCGAATCGCACACGTGAAACGTTCTCGTCAATAATGGCCCAAGACGGCGCGTGATAACGCTCGAGTCGAGCGGCTCGACAATCGCCGGTCAGATGACGTCACGTGATGCACTGCTGGCGCTGCTGTCGATACAGCAACTTATCACGCAAAAAGTAATAATCGAAAATTTCAATATTTTGACCTCATTTTGATTTTAAATAAAAATCAAAAATTACAAGCTCAAAAAAAGCATTTGTTAGATTTTAGATAGAAATAAACTGTTTTCTACTTATAATTTATCATTTCCATTATATATCGAAAAGTCGACAATTTCGATCTCTGTTAGATGTAAAGCACCCGTTGACATGATATCGAGGACATTGACGTCGTTTTGACATCGAATTGACATTAGCCTTCTCACTGGGATGTGTGTCTGCCTTAATTTATTACATGTTTCAACACAATTGTTCATATGTGTGAGCGTATTGCGCTTATAAATATCTATTACATATATGTAATTATATTTATATAAATATACTTATTTATATAATCAAACATATATATACTTATAATGTTTATTTAAATAATACATTATTATTCCCAGCAAACACACATGTAACTGATATTTCCCGTTATATAATCAGAAAGTATCTGGAAAGTATCATTGATATGTAACTAATTTATGTATATAATACATAAATGTGCTTTTGCTTTACATTTCATATATGTAAAAATAGCATAAAAGATACATAATTATATTATTATCTGATACGTATCATAGTTATACATAGTTACATAATAAGTAACATACATGTATGTTACATGTACTGCTACAAATGTCAGCAACAAAAGTACTTCTCTGATATATCAGAGATATATCTATATAATGTAAATATATTTATGTTACATAATCATGCTACTATACTACATAATATCGTTTCACAGATAATGATACGTATCAGATAGTAGTATAATTATGTATCTTTTATATGCTATTTTTACATATATGAAATAAGCAAAAGCACATTTATGTATTATATACATAAATTAGTTACATATCAATGATACTTTTCAGATACTTTCTGGTTATATAACGGGAAATATCAGTTATACATGTGTGTTTGCTGGGTATGATACATCATGTTATAACTCTGAGAGATATATGTTACATCTCCTGTGTTTGTGTGTGTGTGTGTGCTGGGTTATATAATCGTCGATTATATCAATTGGAAAAAATTGAACTGTATTAGATTGTAATTTACTAGAAAGTTACATTATAATATCCAGTTATATAAATATATGTATTATACACATACATCTGTATGCGTCATATATTTCTTATATTTACATACATACATAATACGTATACATATATATACAAGATATTTTATTTGATACACAGTAGATATTATCATAAAAATAAAAAATTTTCGGGAAAAATTTTTTATATAACAATTGTAAGATTTTGAAGGGGGACAATATCATGAAATTGCTCTTTAGTAACATTTTCCAATTATATTTAGATCTAGTTTTTTTTAGAACTATCTTATTTGTATTATGCAAATCGAACTCTCGCAACATTCAATAAAAAAAATTTTAGGATATGGCTAAAAAATGAAATCTTTACGAGATATTTTATAATTGATATAATTTTATATAAACTATGAAATATCTCATAAAATATTCATTTTTCGATAATTTTACCTCAATATTTATGCACAAAATAAAAAAAATTGGTGTAAAGGAAATATAGTTGTAAAAAAACATGTAGCTGCTATAGTTTCAATTTACATACTTTTTCTTGAAAACAACTGTTTTTTACACTAATTTATTTATCTCATTATTTTGTGCATAAGTAGAGGTAAGATTATAAAAAAATGAATATTTTATGAGATATATTTCATAGTTTATGTAATTATAAAAATTTCTTGTAATGATTTCATTTTCTACCCATTTTATAACTTTTTATGTTGCGAAGATTCGATTTATATAATAAAAATAAGATAGGTTTATTTCAAAAATTAGGTTGATCTCTAAATATCTTTGAAAAATGCATTGAAGAACAATTTCACGAAATTATCCTCCTTCGAAATCTTATAATTTTTATATAAAACATTTTTCCCACAAATGTTTTATTTTCCTGATAATCCACTGTATCAAATAAAATATCTTGTATATATATACAGGGTGTCCGGTAATAGTCACATCAACCGTCGTGTGCAGGTAGAGCTAGTTAAACCGAGTAGAAAAGTCCTCTACCATTTTGTGATATTCTCAATAATAAGAGAGAAATAAATTAAAGAAAATCAGCCAATTCGCGCGATGATAAGCGTGCGGCGAGAAGAGACAGCCCACTCGGGGGTCCAGAGTTAGCGCTACTCGTATGGAGTTACTGTCTTTTGTAAAGCGCTCCTCCCCGCTTCATCGCGCGCTCAGCAACCGTGTAACATTATACTGTTTCTTTTCGCCGCATGCTTAGTAACGACATAAAACTGGGCTGTCTCTTCTCGCCGTCGTTACGCGAATTGGCCGATCTTTATTAATTAATATCTCTCTTATTATTGAGAATATCGCAAAATGGTAGAGGACTTTTCTACTCGGTTTAACTAGCTCTACCTGCACACGACGGTTGATGCGACTATTACCGGACACCCTGTATATATACATATATATATATATATATATATTGTTGTGTGCCTCGAACAAGGCACTGGGGTTGCGCCGAATTAAGGATGAGGATCCTCGGGTCGTGCAGGACTTCGTAGGAAGTTAGGAGTGTTGTACTCTTTTCTTTCTCTTAAAATACACTTTTATTTCGGATTGAATATGGTTTCGCTTTATTTCTCGTCCTTTCTTTAAATATATATTCGCGTAACATTCGATGAGCGTATATTCGTATTCCTCTCAATAATTCAGGTCGTTGTTAGTGAGTCTCGTTCTGATGTTCTGGTTTCTTATTAGCGACCACGTCTTGATGTTTAGGAATTGTATTCGAGACTCCGTCTTGATGTTTAGGAGTTGTATTCGAGACTGCCTTCGCGGGCGGGCTCTCCGTCCTATATCCTCTTTGTTTCTTGGATTTCTTTCGGGAGAGGCCCTTGGAAACAGGTCTCTGATTGGTTAACAATACTCACGCGTTTTTGATCTAATTGCAAGCGAAGCAGGTCGAAGTCCCTGGTCTTCGCTTGCATCTCGCGGTTTCCGGTGCTTCGCGCGTGTCTCGCTGCGTTAGCGTTTTCACGCGACGAGCGTTTGTCGAGAGCGCTCTTTTATAAGCAAAAATGTTTTACAGTATTCTATAAAGATATTCAGTAAATTCTAATTTCTAATAACTACTGGTTATAGTTCGGGCTATAACATTCCTCCCCCGTAAAAAAAAGAAAAACGGAGGTACGAAGTTTTTCGCTTTCTTATCTTATTTTTGTTAAGATTATTTCTAATGCTACGTACAGTTATAATTCCCGTTTACAATGTAGTTTTATAATCGTTTCTTATTTCTAAAATCTAGTACTTTGGCTTCTTCTTAATATTGACCTTGGTATGCCAAAGTCATCGACTATCCTAAATGATGGTCGTCTTTTGTTTTTATTTCTTTGTCGTATTATTATCCAAAATACTATAATGGTTATTATAATTAATATTATTATTATTCCGCTAGATGTCATCGGATAGATAAATTGTTTCGTTGCGTAGAAGTTTTGTTCGTTGTTTTGTAAGTCGTTATCTATATCTGTTAATTTGGCTTTGAGGTTTGTTAATTCTAAACGATGTTGTGAGATATTTTCTAGCGTGTCTTCGTTATGTCTTGTTATATTTCCGTCTCCTGGAATTGTTATATTGATACTAGGTAGAAAGGTTTCTAGAACGGTTTCGTATGTTTTTTCTTCTGTTTCTATTATTGTGTCTGGTGTTGTCAGTTTACAATTTCCGTTTAGCGTAATTTCGCCGGTATTTCTTATTATTTTATTTTCGAGCTGACCGTCACATTGTATGGTTATCGTTTGTTCGGCGTCCGTCGAGTATAACCAGGTGTGCTCTTGGTGTAATGCTATCCATAACATGTGGGTTGAGACATAGTGTCTTACATTACATTTGCTCTGATAATGTTGTCGCTGCGTATACATTTGAATTTCGCATGGTGCGTCTAAATCTACGCAGTGTATAGGTGAATTGCGTTTACATACATATTGTGTATTAATTTTATTACAATTTCGCAATTCGCTTTCCGTCATTGTCGCATATGTTAATTTTTCTTTATCTATAACAATTATTTGATTATCTATTTTGATATAATTGTATACATTATTATAGGATGGTGTGGGGAATTTTATTACTTTTACAATATCATAGGTCGGTTGCGCAATTAAAGGGAAACGCAAAATAGTATATATTGTTGTCGGATCACAGTAAGTATATAACAGTAAGTATTAGTTTTCTATAAATAGCTTTAGTCTATTCGTATGCATGCGCACTGCTTTTCTTCCTTTTTTAATTGTGTAGTTTACGTCGGAATTCTTTTCGGTTATTACGTAAGGTCCTGCCCATAGTGCATCTAATTTTTTCGATCGTCCCCGTCGGAGCGTCTCGTCGTATACTAGTATTTTGTCGCCTATCTTAAATTTTGTTTCTTTCGCGGATTTATCGTAGTACCCTTTGGCTTTTATTTTGTCTTCTTTAATATTCTCTTTCGCGAGTTGATTTGACGCCCGTATTCTTTCTTTTAATTCTTGCGAGTAGTCGTCGTAACTATACGTTAGTTTGGGCGGTCTCGCTAGAGCTGTCGGTAGGTCCGCTTGATGCCCGTATACTAATTCGAAAGGTGTATGCCCCGTAACCGTGTGTGGGGTCGTGTTATACGTAAACATTGCGTAGGGAATCCACTCGTCCCAGTCTGTTTGGTCGGCATTTATATAGTGTCTTAAATATTCGGCTAACGTACGGTGTGAACGCTCTAATGCTCCGTTGCTTTCGGGGTGATAAGCTGTTGTCTGAATTTTATCGATTTTAAGTAATTTGCACGTATTCTTAAATATTTCACTTACAAAATTTGTTCCTTGGTCGGTTAGAATTTTTTCGGGAATCCCGTATTCGAAAATTATTTTTGTGGCGAATTCTTTCGCGATCGTGTTAGCTTCTTGGTTTGCGATCGGTATCGCTTTGCTAAATTTTGTTAAATTATCTTGGAAAGTTAGTAAATATTTATTTCCGTTATTAGTAATTGTTAACGGTCCGACTATATCTAACGCGCATTTTTCGAATGGTTTACTCGGCGTGTCCGTAATAATGAGGGGTGCTTTTACTCGTCGCGATAATTTATTTTTCTGGCAGGATTCGCATTTCGAGATATATTTTTCGACGTCTCTTGTTAATCCTGGCCAGTTATGTTTTAATCGAATTCTTTTTATTGTGCGTTCGATTCCCTGATGTCCTCCTGTGGGTGCATCATGATATTCGTAGAGTATTTGTTGTTTCTCCTCTTCGGTATATACTCTTGCGTTATCGGCGAGTTTTTCTTCTCTCTCTTCTTCCTCTTCTTCTACTTTGAAGATTTCTCTCTTTCTTCTCTCGCTTGTATCTCGAGTTACGTGTCGACTTAGCGCGTCGGCGTTCGCGTTTGCTCGTCCGGCCTTGTGAATTATCTCGTAATCGTATTCTTCTAATTTTAATCTCCAGCGGATGAGTCTTGATCCGGGGTCCGTGACGTTAAATAGCCAAATTAGAGGTTTATGGTCGGTTATTATTTTCAATTTTGTTCCATAGACATATGGTCGAAAATGTTTAACTGCCCATACGATTGCTAACAATTCTTTTTCGGTCGTATTATAATTTTGCTCTGCCCGAGATAACACTCGGCTGGCGTAAGCGATAGGTCGGTCATTGCCTACCGGTCCCTGTGACAGCACGGCTCCGATTGCGTAGTCGGAGGCATCGGTGGTCACGTTGAATTCTTCGATGAAGTCCGGATATTTTAACACTGGCGCGGTCATTAATTTTTCTTTTAGGGTGTCGAACGCGATTTGTTGTTCGTTTCCCCATACAAAAACTTCCGTCTTTTTTGTTAGTTTTGTTAACGGTTTCGCGATTCGCGAGAAATCTTCAATGAATTTGCGATAGTAGCTCGCTAGTCCGATAAACGATTGTATGTCTTTTATTTTTTGTGGCGTCGGAAAATTTTTTACCGCGTCTAGTTTCGACGGATCGGGTAATATGCCGTTCTCGGAAATAATATGCCCTAAGTATATTACTTCTTTACGTAAAAATTCGCACTTTTCCGGTTGCAATTTTAAATTATGTTTTCGTAATCTCTGTAGTACTTCCACGAGTCTTTTGTTATGATCCTCCAAACTGGATCCGTATATTACGATGTCGTCGAGATAAACGAGACATCTGAGCCCTTGTATCCCTGTTAGTACCGAATTCATTAATCGTTGGAAGGTCGCAGGCGCGTTTTTTAATCCAAACGGCATTCGGTTGAACTCGTAGTGTCCATAGGGGGTTGAAAAGGCGGTTTTGTTTTTATCGCGCTCAGCCATCGGTATCTGGTGATATCCTGATGCTAGATCAAGCGTCGTAAAATATTTGGCGTTCCCTAACTGGTCCAATATATCGGTAATATTAGGCAGAGGAAATGAGTCGCCTATAGTTAAATCGTTAACTTTCCGGAAGTCTACCCTGAGTCTTTGTTTTCCTGACGCATCGGCTTTTTTCGGCACTACTAATAATGGAGCATTCCATTGACTCATGCTTGTTCTAATAATTTGGTCTTTTAGCATTCCTTGCACTTGCTTATTTACTTCTGCTTTATGCTTCTCGGGAAGGCGGTATGGTCTTACGTTGACGGGCGAGGTGTCGGCGCGCGTGTTTATCTCGTGCTTTATCGTCGCGGTACATGTCAGTGGTTCTTCATTTAAATGAAATATATCGTTATATTCTTCGCATATCCGTTGTACTGAGCGTTTTTCTTCGACGTTTAGATGATCCGTGCGTAATAATTGTCAGATTCGTTCGTCGCGCGTTGACGAGTTATGGGTGTCGCCCGTGTGTATCGTGTATACTTTGTGTGCGTTATCTTCACATATGTCTTCTACGGTTACGAGCGGCGTACTAATCTCTACGGTCTCGTCGGTCGTATTAATTATACTGACGGGGCACACAAAATTTTTTGGTTCTACCAGGCATCGTCCGATATATATTCCCGGTGCTGTTTCTTCGGCCTTTATCACGCCTATCTTATTACGATTCGTTGCCGCTTGTATTATCGTTTCGCTACGCGGTTTTAATTGAATTTTATTGTACGGTCGTAATTTTAATACGGCGTTTCCTATTTGAATCTCCTGTTTTTTGTAATTGCACGTGACTTGTTGCTTTTGTAGAAAATCGATTCCTATGATCCCTTCGTATTCCATTGGGAAGTCGTCCTTTACGACATAAATCGCGTGTTTGATTTTTCGGCTGCCTAGATCGATAGTCGCGTAGAATTTTCCTATTGTTCGCGCTTTATGCCCGGTTATGCCGATCAAAGTAATTTTGTCGTTGTATATCTCGGTTTCACCTTTCAGGTGTTTAACTTTTATTAAAGAGACAGTAGCTCCAGAATCGTAGAGCATGTTAATCTTGCCGTTCTTTACTTCGCGTATAGGTAGAGTTATTAAATTCAGGCTCGCTGCTCCACGAGGCGTCTGTCGCACGTGAGTCACCTGATATTCTATCGCGCGTGTCTTTTTATTATTTTCTTCTTGCCGTTCTTCCTCGTCACTGCTATACTCGGAGTCGGTATCTCTTTTTCGCGATTTCGGTTTCTTACTGTTCTCAATTTTATTTATGCTTCGCGATTTTTTATTATCGGTTCCCTTATCGCGGTCCGGTGTATTTGTTTTCGGCCTTCCATTTAAAGTCCAACACTCGTCGCGATTATGTCCGCGTTTTTTGCAATAATTGCAGAATTTCTCTACGGTATTTGCGCGAGGGGGCTTGTCCGGTTTTGGGAGCGCGTATTTACTGCTGCGGCAATCGCGTCCGTAATGTCCCGATTTTCCGCATTTATAACATTGCGTGGTTTTATATTGACCTTGTCGCGGTTGTTGCCCAGTTTTGCTTTGTGATGCATTTGTCATTCGCGATGCGTTAGATCCTATTAACTTTTCTTCTGCGGTTGCGCCCGTTATCGCTTCTTGGAGTGTTGTGTATCGTTGTGATCGCACGAGTATTTTCAATTCGTTACGTAACCCGAATTGGAAATTTAATAATGCTTGGCTTTGTATGGTTTCTAAAATAGCACGCTTATAGGTGCTCGAACGCTTTTCTCCCTCAATCATTGAGCTATATAATTTCCTGGCAAGTTTGTCGACGCGTTGTCCGAAACTCTGTGCCGGTTCGTTAAAGTTTTGCTTGAGCGAATTGAACTCGATTTGTAAATGCGCTGTACTCCGCTTACTTTGATAAGAATTTTCTAGTTGGTCTTTCAATTCTTCGAACGTTTGAATGTCTCGTGTCTCGAAATCTTGCATGGCTTTTCCCCGTAATTTAGTAAATAATATTCCTTGAATTAACGCTTCCTCGTCATCAGGGTGAATATTTTTAATTGCGTACGTACAGGAGTTTAGAAATTCTTGTAATCGGGTTCGCGTTGTGCCGTCGAACTCCGGTATCATTATTCGCGCCTCCTTTAGTGACATGTACCGTTGTGAGGCATTCCGCCGATTTCGGATGTCACGCTCGGTTCGTCCGTAAGCCATACGAGGCTCGTGCTCTTCGTCCGAATCTCGATCATAAGCGCGTTCGCGGGATCTAATCTGCCTATTGTCTAAGCGCCTATCCGCTCCCTGTTCGCGTGTGTGTTCGCGTAGATTCCGTCGATCTTCTGCGTCTCGATTTCGAGGGTAGTCGCGGTGATCACGTTGATTATTTCTGTCTCGCTCGGGAGTGAGTTCGCGTAGATCTTGCCGACTGTCGCATCTCTCTTCCGCATTTTGATTACGGGTGTGTTCACGGAGATGTCGATTATCGCGGTGCCTATTTGCATCCCGTTTGCGTGCGCGTTCGCGGGAGCTTTGACGACTCTCGTCTGATCTCTCTCCGCGTGACCTCCAATCGTACATTTTATTTATTTCTGTCCGCATTTCGATTTGTAAATCTCGTAGGCCTTGCAATACGTCGCGCATCATAGGATTTTCCTCGTTCGCGTTGTTTTCGACGGGTGTCCTATGTTCGGCGGGTGTCCTGTGTACGTCGACTTCTACGCGATGTACGTTTCCGCGCTCTATAGTTTCGCGTAGGCGACCAATTTCGCGGTCCACAGCACCCACGGATACGTCCGCTGCACCATTTGGTGGGGTGTGCATTACCGACATGTTATCTTCGTTAGAGTCAAAATCGCTACTATCGTACGTAGTTGACCATCCGCTTTTCTGTGACGCGTTGCTAGGGGTTTTGCTTGCGCGTATTTTAATTTCTTTTATATTTTCGTTATTACCGTCTGTTCGCGTCTTTAGTATACTTTCGTCAAAACTATCGAAGGGGAACTCGCGTTTAACAATGACGTTCGCGGGTAATTCGTCTTCGCTTTCGCTTGAATATTCGTTCTCTAATTTTCTCCGAACTCGCTCGAGTCTTTCTACAGTTAAGGGTAACGCTTGAATCGCTCGTTTGGCTGAGTCGCTATGTAGCCAAGATTTGTTCGCTATCGGTTTCGGGGATGTCTTGTTCCCTTCCGACATTCACGCAGAAATATTATAAGGATCGGACTTACAGTATTACGGTTCGCATCATTACGCTCTTTATCGCTACGGCTTGACTGCTGCTACTGCAACTCGATCGCTCGTGGGCTGATAACGGCTGGCGGCTCGGTGCTCGTGATTGATACGGCAGGTCGTCGCTCGGTGATGATGCGTTGTCCGTGAGATTGTCGCAGGTCGGCGTTGTCCTTGGGACGTTGGCGATCCTACTCGATTCTCAGCTGCTTGCTTATCGCTCTTCGTACTGCTTGCGTTGTCCGTCCTTCACTTTCACTGCACTGTGACTTCTGCTTATTTCCGTCAGCTGTTTTTCTAACTGACGTGCCTGCTTCCACACGTTGTGTATGTGTGTATTGCGGGTCTTATTTTTTAGTATGCTGCTTTCTGTGTTGTCCGTCGATTATTTCGACGTGCCTGATTTTTCTAATACTTTTGTATTGTTTTCAGGTCTTCAGGTTCCTGCTGGTCCTGGCGGTCCGTCGGCGCGATCCCACCGCTGCCACCAATTTTGTTGTGTGCCTCGAACAAGGCACTGGGGTTGCGCCGAATTAAGGATGAGGATCCTCGGGTCGTGCAGGACTTCGTAGGAAGTTAGGAGTGTTGTACTCTTTTCTTTCTCTTAAAATACACTTTTATTTCGGATTGAATATGGTTTCGCTTTATTTCTCGTCCTTTCTTTAAATATATATTCGCGTAACATTCGATGAGCGTATATTCGTATTCCTCTTAATAATTCAGGTCGTTGTTAGTGAGTCTCGTTCTGATGTTCTGGTTTCTTATTAGCGACCACGTCTTGATGTTTAGGAATTGTATTCGAGACTCCGTCTTGATGTTTAGGAGTTGTATTCGATACTGCCTTCGCGGGCGGGCTCTCCGTCCTATATCCTCTTTGTTTCTTGGATTTCTTTCGGGAGAGGCCCTTGGAAACAGGTCTCTGATTGGTTAACAATACTCACGCGTTTTTGATCTAATTGCAAGCGAAGCAGGTCGAAGTCCCTGGTCTTCGCTTGCATCTCGCGGTTTCCGGTGCTTCGCGCGTGTCTCGCTGCGTTAGCGTTTTCACGCGACGAGCGTTTGTCGAGAGCGCTCTTTTATAAGCAAAAATGTTTTACAGTATTCTATAAAGATATTCAGTAAATTCTAATTTCTAATAACTACTGGTTATAGTTCGGGCTATAACAATATATATACTTGAAATAAAATTACTTACAAAATTTATATTTAAATAAAAATAAAGGAACATTTTATTTTATATCAAAATATATATATATATATATATATATAAAATTGGGGTGAAAAGTGGCCCCGCATGTTCAGTATCTGGCTGACATGCGGTGGGTCCCGGGTTCGAATCCAGTTCGAACCAAACACCCCATATGCCTGCTTGGAACTGGTGAGAGAAAGGAAATCCGGAGTCGGTGAAAGAGGGGGAAAGCAGGATGAGACAGGGAGTGGAAAAGGAAGAAGGAGGAAGGAGGAAGGAAGAAGTTGTTGGAAGAAAGGGAGAGGAACCGGAATAGAGGAGCTTAGAAAAATGGTGGAGATGGTGGAAACAGTTGGAAAGATAAGGAGTCATGGAGGAGAGGAAAAAGAGGCGGCGATTGTTGATTAAAGGACGATGAAGGAAGGGAAAGAAACCGGAATAGAGGAGCTTAGATGATGGTGGAGATGGTGGACGAGGTGGAAAAGATACAAGGAGTCATGGAGGAGAAGGGAAATGGGCGGATAATGGTTAAAGAATTTGTATATAGTATTGTAATATATTTGTATATGTATGATATGTATGATATGGTAAAAAGGAGAAGAAGATTGTAAGAGGTTTGGGAACGCTCCTCAGAAAAAAGCGCCTTCAATCCCCAAGGGGACGAATAAAGATATGTATGTATGTATGTATATATATAAAATTAGTTATTTTTATTTGAATATATAAAATAAAATGTTTCTTTATGTTTATCTGATATAGATTTTGTATAATTGTTTTCAAGTATATATTAAATTAATAATATATTAATTATTGATAATTAAGAAAATATAGTTATTTTCATTTCAAATATATATATAATAAATTAATAATATATTAATTATTATCGATAATAATAAAAAATTAGTTATTTTTATTTGAATTTGAAGTATATAAAAAAAATGTTTCTTTATTTTTAGTTTTTATTTCAAGTATATAATAAAATGTTATTTAGTTTATTTGTGATATAGATATTTAAAAATATAAAAATACTGTGAAATATTAAAATTTTTATTCTCGCTATTCCTTTTCCTCCTCCTCTCTCTTCAATTTTGTTTTATGTGTATGTGCGTGGACGCGTGCGTGTTTATGTGTTCGTTGGTAGTTGTGCATGTGTGCGTGTATGGTCAGGTGCGTGTGTTATGTGTGGTTTGTTGCGATTGTGTATGTGTACATGCGTGCACGAATCCGCGAATTTCTCTTTCTCTCACTCTCTCACTCACTCGCTCGCTCTCTTTTTCTCTGTCTCTCACACACTCTCATTTTTACACAATACGATATGTATTACGTAGCTTAATCGTCAATTGATAGTACCACTGACAATGAAATTAAATCGGTGGCGTAATGATCGTATGGTCGATTTATCGACCGTAATCTATAAGTAATTTTATTATCATCAGGATTATCGAGAATAGATTTATCATCAAAATCATATATATCTCATTGGCCGCGTTCAGCAGAACAACTGCTAAGTTGTCGTCTTATTAACACTACGTTGATTTGTTGGTTCTAAAAGTATATATATATATATATATATATATATATATATTATAACATAACATAATATATATATATATATATTATATTATAACATAACCCCGCACGCTGCTAATATCGCGGAGCGTCACTAACGCCGCCTGTGTCAAACGTGAGAACTGGACAAGATTACCACTACATGCATCTATTGCATGTGTTGTATACGTGTATGCATGTGTTGTATACGTGTGATTAATAATGCGTGTAGCACGATAGATACTACTATGTATGCGTGAACGATGATGACGGTGACGTTTCTTAAACGAAATTTTTCATATATTTAGACTTTGCATTATTATATTTCCGCTTACAAAGCACGTAGAGCAAAAATAAAAACACTTTCATTATATAATTCGACCTCAATCTATCGATTAAACTTAGTAAAAACTCGATCGCTTCAGCCGTTAATGAGCATCCGAATCTATGACTATCTCGAACTGTCCGATTCGCGTAAAGATACACTGTGCCTCGCTTCTGAGAGTCGGCTTCGCCCTAACTAGGCGCGAGACACTACCGTGTCTCTTGATATGATATATCCTAATATTGTATAAATAAAGTTTTTTATCATCGAGATATTATTACACATTTATTTTTATTTTTACACATTTTGTTACTTGCTGTTTAATTGTCTTTTCTTTTCTTTCCAATGTTTGAACATATACATTTTCTTATTTGAAGTGTGAAAAGTATGTAAAGTGCAAGTAAAATAAACAGACTATGGGAGTTGAATATAATATATGAAAATGTAAAGGAAGAATATTTTGCTTACCTTTCATGTTATTACACAAACGTATTTTTGGGATTCCTCTTTCCAAATTTCTTTTAAGTATATTTAGATATTCAACATTTGCTGTAATATATAAAAAACATATAACAAATATGTACAATATATATATAATATATATATACAATACAAATACAATAATATATGCTTTCAATATAAATTATGTATAAATCAATGAAAACTATTTTTAAATGCATTTTCATGTTATTATGCAATATTTGTATGAAAATATATAATAATATTATTTAATACTTCTCGAAGAATTTGATAAAAAAATGACTTACGATGCCGCACTATAATTTCTATTTGATGATATAAACCTGTACCTTTTCTTTTCTTAGCACGTAAATTACGTCTAAGTGAAGGTAATTGCGAAATTTTACAAACATAATACGTTTCATTGGAAAATTTAATTAATGCGTACATGTTTTTGCAAGTAATCGCGCGTAACGACTAATACTACCAAATAACAGAAAGGTTAAAACAAAAGACAAGAGAAAAAAAGTTCTCAACAAATTGCTTCTTATTCGCGTAAAAGCGCGAAAAATTCAAAATGGCATATTTTAAACAGGAGCCATAAACAATTTTTTTGTTGAGTTGCAGAGCAATAATAACATATTTTTGATTTAATAACACGATATAATACTTGCTATGATAACATCATGAAGTACAAATTATAGTGTGCCATCCAAGTTATTATGTATAAAACTTCGAAAAAAATTTTAGATAATATTACTACATATTTTTATTTAAATATTGAAAATTCGACTTAATAGGCCTTTTATTAGAATTTTGTTACAATTTATATGGAAAAGATGTTTTGTCAAATATGTAAAATTAAATTAATAGTTTATATATATTTCTTATATATTATTTTGTATTTGTTTCTATTAAAAAGTCTAACATATTTTTGTTTCTTCCAATGTCAAGTATGTAAATGCAAATAATTGAATTACGCATAAAAATATTTTATTATTATATAAAAATAATTCCATTTTTTATTTACTAACCACTACTAAAAATTACACTTTATAAAATTTAAAAAATCGAATTTATGCCATTTCTTTATTAAAAGAATTACAAATTATAAACAGTTATTTTAAATAAAACACCTATATACCTGTGTATCTGTCAAGAATATGTCAAAATTAAATTGTGTATGTCAAACTTGAATTAATTTTCCATTTGTTTGCTTATACCTGTTTGTATTGCCAAGTCAATTTTTCTTGCCTTCCGTATGCAAATGTGAATGTATAATACATTATTATGTAAAATATGGTTGTCTTTTTCTTATGTACATATCAACCCACTATAAATAATACGGTATAAACCTAAAAGCATCACATTTATGATTAGAGTTATGTATTGAAAACTTTATATATTTTCAGCACAGTTCTTTTCTTAATAAACTAAATATAATATTTGTATATTTGTCAAGTAATAGAAATATAGATACCTTATAGAAGTATCATTACATATTAGTATATAGCTCGATTTGATTAAAATGAGTTACAACTATGGTTACAGAAAACCATACAAACAAACATCTAAGCACACATTTTGAATCGTACAAATATTACGACACACTTTTTCCAGAACAATAAAATTATGTGCACACTTTGTTTTTACGTCATCGCATCTTATTATGTGTATCAAGACCCTGAAATAATATATAAATTAAAGAACAAATAATAATTAAGCGCAGAATCATTTTTCTTAATTTTATACAAAATTTCTTACCACAAACTTGTTTAGTTATTTTAATAAGTGATAGTTTCTTCGGATTGTGCATCGGAGTGTACATATGTATATAGTGTGACTGTTTGAAATTTCTCTTCTTTTGATATTAGACGATTTTAGATACTTTTACATTTCACATATTTCATAAAATAATTATTCTAAAAATTTATGAGTCCGTATTTGTAGTAGAATTCTATTCTGTAATAGAACACAACGATAATGCAGAATCTGTAAAGTATAAAAGAACTTTTATAAAAAATGTTTCAATGAATAAAATATAGAAATAAATAAAAGAGTATAATATTTGTCAAGTAATAGAAGTATAAGTACCTTATAGAAATGTCATTACATATTAATACAATAGCTCGATTTGATAAAAATAAATTACAACTTTGGTTACAAAAAACCATACGAACATCTAATTGTAAGCACACATTTTAATTCGTACAAATGTTATGATATACTTTTTCCAAAACAATAAAATTATGTGTACACTTTGCCTTCACGTCATCCCATCTTATTAGTGTATCAAGTCTCTGAAATAATATAAAAAATAAATAACAAATAATAATTAAGCGCAGAAACATTTTTCTTAATTTCATACAAAATTCCTTACCACAAACTTGTTTAGTTAAATGCCAGTTATTTTGATAAGTGATAGTTCCTTCGAATTGTGTACATATATAGTGTGACTGTTGGATATTTCTCTTCCTTGGATATTAGACGATTTTAGATAGATTTACATTTTACATTTTTCATATAATAATTATTCTAAAAATTTAGTCCACAATTGTACCAGAACTCTATTCTATAATAGAATACACAACTATAATGCAAAATATATAAAGAATAAAAAAACTTTTATAAAAATTGTTTTCATCAATAAAATATAGAAGTAAATAAAAGAATGTGAATAAACTACGCAATTTCTCTCTAATTCATTGTTTATTACCTGCAGAAAGTCTTCTCCATTTGCTGCTAAATGAAAGGCAGTGAGGTTAGTTAATTCGTCCCGCTTTGTGTGCAAGATTCCAAATTCACATAAAACATTTTATTAATTGCTTATTAATTTTTAAATTAATTATATTTTTGAATCTTTTGCATATACATGTATATCGCGGGTTAATGAAACTAAATCATATGTCAACAAACTTTTTTTTTTATGTATTTAAGGTGGGAAATCTGTCATATCAATAAAATATAGCGATATCAACATCCGTTTTGATAGACAAAACCTGTGATATATATATATATAGAGTTTGATACAAAGTGTCATTAATATAAAATTAATAAGCCATTAAAATATTATACGTAAATTTTAATCCTGTGCACAAAGCGGGACGAATTAACTAACTTCACCGCACGTTATTTGGCAACGAATGGAGAGAAGTTTCTGCGGGTAATAAACAGTAAAATGGAAAAAATTTGCAATTAGTTTATTCGTTGGTTTATTCACAGTTTATTATTCACACTCTTTTATTTACTTCTATATTTACTTCTGTTTTTTATTATTTTATTTTTTATTTTTATTTTATATTATTTTATATTTTATTCTATATTGTGCTCATAAATTTTTAGACTAACTTTTTGATAAATAAAGGAAAATGTAAAAGTATCTGGGTGTTTACGACAAATGATCGGATTTCTAATCAGACCGAGCAGTGGTACTCAATCGGTTCATATCAGAAAATCCCCTAGACTAGTCGGATTATGTTTGCTGTCTCACAAGGGACATGTCACAACTGTCCGGAACCGATTTGATTCTTCTTCAAATATGTTGTTAAATTCACAAATCTAAAAGATACGTATTTTTTTATATGTGCGGATATTGAGTTTTAAGGGGTGAAACACCCCTTTAAAGAAAAACTGTATTTTTCTTTAGGATCGAATATCTGGTAAACTATAAGAGGTAGAAAAAAAAGACGTACAACAAATTTTAATGGCTTGAAGAGTACTTTAAAGTTATATGAACAAAATTTTTTTATTATATAGTCCTTCCCTTTCTTTCCACCCTCATATCTCCACCCTATATCCTAATACCGCCCATACCAACGCGTCAAACAGCCATACCCTTTTCCCCCAGTCCTCTCCAAACCGTCTCTTTCCTATTCCCCAGACTTGCCCTAAAATGCCCCCCCCCGCCGCCCTATCCCCTACCTGCCTACCCTGCCTCCCTCTCAACTCTCTTCTCACTTTTCTCTTCTCCTCTCTACACTCCTCGTCAAACCACACTCTCCCCTTTCCTCTGTCCTCCCCTTCGTCCTTGTTACCTTTTCTTAAATCGTTAACACCTTTTCCTTTATCTTCACCCACTCCTCCTCCACTTCACTCCTTTCCCCTTTCACTTCCCCTAATTCCTCCTAGAATTCCTTTCTCCCCTCCTCAGACCAATTCCATCTTTTAAGCGCCATCTCTCCCTTTTTACCTCTATCTACTCCTCCTTTAACCCATATTGATATTGGCATGTGATTCGAGTCGATTCTATTTCCCACCCTAAGACTCCCTATTCTATCCCTTACCTCCTTATTTCCTATTATGTAATTAATTACCGAATTTCCATTCGGCCCCAAATAAGTCCAGTTTCCCTCTTCATTCCCCTCCATTCCCCTATTAAAAATTTCCCATCCCACCTCCTCCAGCTTACTCACTAGCATCTTCCCATCCCCATTTACTTTCATATCTTTTGCGCGCGAGCGATCATTTTTTTTGTCGCGGCGAACGGAGGAGAATTTGTTGATAGTGAGAGAGAATCGATGCAGGAGAGAGAAACGTCTTTAGAACGTTGAGACCGAGGAACGAGAAGGATAGCGATTGCTATTATATCTCGGATGTACGGGCGATGATTGGCGATAACGGCAGAGAGTGATAGAGAAAGAGGAGTTCGAGTTCTTGAAATGATTTCGATAATATAGGCGATCTTTTATAAAGAAAATAATAACATATTTATTCTACGAAGTTCCGGAATGCGGTTCCGGTTAATGCACAGGTGAAATTAACTCTTGCAGTGTCCGATAAAACTTCGAAATCGTCTTTATGGCGCTCGCACAATTACCGAGAGATATTCAATCGCGATACAATATAAGAGAATGCAGAAATTGCGATGCTTGGACTCGAAAATGATTGTCTTATTAGACGGTGTGTACTACTCGACTGTTCTTGCGATAAGATCCCGCGAGATTCGCATCCTTGGTAATTAAAGCCTTCGCCGAAACGTCTCGAAATTTCCAAGAATGAAGAAAGGGAATCCCGAACTCCGGTTAAATTCGAATGTTTCCACGAAGCTCGAAACGATAGATTTATTTGATTATATATCAAATAAATACAAAAACGAGCAAATACATCGAGATTGACAGTGAAAAAAGTATACATTTCATAAAATATTAATATAAAATAAACAATCTTTCGTTTTAAATGTGTTATCATTAAATATTATAAATTAATTGTAGAAATATAGATGTATTGAAAATGACTGTCGTACAGTCGAAACGTATACGTGAGTTAATATATTGAATTGTTAAGTTAATCGTAATAATAAAGTTTATTTGACATCTGGAATTAACACAGCTCGTTTAAGTTGGCCTTTATTTATTTATTAATTTATAGAATACACACGAGCCATAATTTATTTAAATTTATTTTCATAAACGCTGGCCTTATAATGCGGTATTATATTGATAATAGAAGCTTTAAACACTATCGTTTTAATTTTAATTTTATACACGACACATTTGGAGAAAGAGTGGTAAAATGCCTGAAACATTGGTTGAATACAAATTATAATATTGTGAGATGCGTGTCTAAAATAAAGTTCCTAAAACAATGTAAGTCAGCTAACATCTTCCCGAAACACTTGATGAATTTATGTAATAATAAATTCAAATTCCATCACCATAAATCAGAGAGAAAATTAGAGAAAGTATTGCACAAATCCAGACTCGATATATTAAATATTGAAATTTTTGATTTATATAGATCACTAAATTCACTACATAAGAATCTCTCAAATTACACTGAATCTTTATATAATGACATTCCATCTTACATGTGATTGAGATTTCTAACTATCATTTCATCTCTTTTAATAAATATCAAAAAAAGTTACACTACATTCATAAAAAGAAGTTTTTATGGTTACTACAGAAACACAAAACGGAATATTTGAGTAACATCAAGCCTATTAATTTTAGTTGCATGATAGAAAACATAAACAATCCTCAAACAGACAGATATACACATATCAATAACCACATAATTGCAAAAGAATTCTCACACAATATATTTAAACCTATAGAACAAACTAACACGAAATGGTTTATGAATTTAACAGGCGAAAATATCCCAGCAGTAGTAACGAATTTATTACAATTAGGAAGTAATTTCAGCCTACCAATCAATACTAACAAAAAAATAATGATCCACGAATTTATTAAAGATATAGAGAGTAATTCTAACAATTTGAATAACCTCAATACAATACGCAACATTGCTATACCACAATTTAACCAATTTTTAAATAATAAAGCAAAGAAAAATCAGACACAAGAAAAACTGGCCTTTATGTATAAAGAAACAAAAAAATTTTGCAATCAAAATCCCAACATATTATTCACACGTGCGGACAAAGGTAATACGACGGTTGCAATGAACAGAGAAATTTACATTAAAAAAGTAGAAGAATTATTAAATGATAATAACACATACCAAATGATCAAAAACAACCCCGCAATAAAAATAGAGAAAGATCTTAACAATTTAAAAAAAAAATGGCTGAAAAACGACACAATCACGAAAAAACAATATTATTACTTACACTCGAGTGATTCTCTACTTCCGAAAGCTTATGGTTTACCCAAAATCCACAAGAAAAATGTACCTTTCAGAATAATAGTATCCTCAATCAATACTACTACGTTACATCATTTTGCTTCTTTTTTACAAAAAATTATAACAGATAGCATTCCCAAAGCAAATAGTTTTGTGGATAATAGTTTTGAATTGTGCAACGCATTGTCTGATAAAAAAATAAATAACACTGAAATCATGGTGCCATTAGATGTAGTATCTTTATTTACAAACGTTCCACTGGACCTTGCAATGAACAGCATAAACAATAGATGGCATCACATAGAAAAGAATACGAAAATACCTAAAAATGAATTTATTAATGCAATTAAATTTATTCTAACGTCCACATCGTTTACGTTTAACAGTAAGAATTATAAACAAATATATGGTGTTCCTATGGGTTCCCCACTATCTCCAATTGTTGCCGATTTAGTAATGCAGGATCTAGAAACGTCGATTTTTAACACCTTGAATATTAATGTACTATTTTATTATCGATA
Organism: Prenolepis imparis; assembly: GCF_030444845.1. NCBI lineage: Eukaryota > Metazoa > Arthropoda > Insecta > Hymenoptera > Formicidae > Prenolepis > Prenolepis imparis. Next base: position 25,483,823 of record NW_028141159.1, read on the forward strand.
CGTCGATGACATTTTACTTTGTATCCCAGAAGACAGTGTCACACTCATACTGGACAAATTTAATAATTACCATGAAAGATTGAATTTCACGATAGAAAGAGAGAAAAGCCGCTGTATAAATTTCTTAGATATATCTATCAAAGTAATTGATAATGCAATACACATTGATTGGTTTCATAAGAAAACATTTTCGGGGAGAACACTATCGTTTCATTCCAGCCACCCCATTTGTCATAAAATCGGTGTTATTTATAATTTAGTGGATAGAGCTTTATTGTTATCACACCCTATATTCCATAGTAAAAATTTGGAAATTATCATAAATATACTACTAAACAATGGTTATCCTCTCAATCTTATCTTCATAAAAATTAATTGTAGAATTAAGCACCTTATAAGTAACAATCTTAATGTAATCAAATCAAATAACTCAGATAATAGTAATATTAGGGAAGATACTAATAAATTTATTGCGATACCGTACGTGGAAGGAATCTCAGAACTAGTTGCGTCAGCGATAAAAAAATCAAAGACAAGAGTGGGATACCGTTGTATAAAAAAACTAAATAACATTATCACAACACAAAAAGATAAAAATCAGATATCAAAAAATTCTAACATCATTTACAAGATTGATTGCAAGAATTGTGAAGCAACATACATAGGACAAACGAAAAGACAATTGTACACTAGGCTCGGGGAACATAAGAATAATATCAAATTAGACTCAACGAGACACTCAGTGATTTCTGAACATATATTAAATCAATCACATACATTCGATTGGGATAATACAAGAATATTAGATTACGAAAGCAATTATCATAAAAGATTAATATCAGAAATGATACATATAAAGGAACATAAAAGTAGCATCAATTTAAAAAAAGACACCGAGTTACTGGATAGTTGTTATTTTGATGTACTTGAGAGATTGGGTGAGTCATGCTAATGTATTTATAACAGTTCAATAGATATTTATTATTCTTAACTGTTCCTTTGGCACATCAACATACACAACTAATAATAGTCTTAACGATAAACCAGCAAGAAATCTTGTACACATTTGTAAGTATAAATAATAATTGGAGATTCGACAGAAATAATAATTATTATAAAATTCCATAGCTAAAATTAATACTCGAACTACCTTCAAGTTATGGAATTCAATAAGAGATCATCTTATAGAGAAATCAAACTGCCTCACTTTTCGCTTAGTAACGACAAAATCGGAGCAGGAAAATTTCCTTTAAGGAATATGATCCAGAATAAAAAGTTTTAACATTGGGAGACATTAATTACATTAATTAGACTAATCATTGACATGCGATTTATACGCTTTTAGACATAGAAATCCAATCTTTCGTTTTAAATGTGTTATCATTAAATATTATAAATTAATTGTAGAAATATAGATGTATTGAAAATGACTGTTGTACAGTCGAAACATATACGTGAGTTAATATATTGAATTGTTAAGTTAATCGTAATAATAAAGTTTATTTGACATTTGGAATTAACACAGCTCGTTTAAGTTGGCCTTTATTTATTTATTAATTTATAAAATATTAAATTTGCATAAAGATATTTTATTTAAAATACGATAATTTTTCACACTTTATTTATTAACTATTACATAAACTTTCATATGTATGATGATTTCCCGAAACTACATATACGATGATCACGTATCGCTATAAATAAACAGATAGAGTTAGGTCAAATATTCGAAAGCCTGATAATTCTAATTCGATTCTAATATATTTGTATTTGAGCAAATGTATCGTTACGTCGAAATGATACGATCGATAATTTATTCCGATGCTACACTTCCTATGCATTGTATGTTTAAATCATCCCTGAGAAAAGTTTTATATGAGAATTCATGAAATAAAATAAAATAATACTTTATATAGTCTACATTAAATAATAATAAAAAAAATAATAACTAAAATCAACGAAGTAGCCAGCGTTAAATAGAATATAACAATAGCTGACAATTTAGATTTGGAATCTTTTAAAATAAAATAAAATAATACTGTAGTCTTTCTACATAAAATAATAATAAAACTAATAAACAATAACTCAAATCAACGAAGTAGCCAGCGTTAAATGGAATATAACAGTAGCTGACAATTTAGACTTGAAATCTTTTAAAATAAAATAAAATAATACTGTAGTTTTTCTACACATGAAATAATAATAAAACTAATAATAACTAAAATCGATGAAGTAGTCAGCGTTAAATGGAATATAACAATAGCTGACAATTTAGACCTGGAATCTTTTTATTGCGTTGACACTAAATCCGAAAAATGTCTGTTCAAAAATAATAAACGTCAATATATCATTTTTCCATGCGATAGTCCAAGTGAGAAAATACCAAGAGCCACATCTCGTTTTGCATCGGAAGTGTGCGATCTCTCAACCACTTATTCGAAACGATTTATCTTTTGGAGAAACCATCGTTAGATTTGTCGCTAAACAAGGTCAAAGGTCGAGTCTGTCGGATGGTTGGATACAAAGAAACGTATAGTATAGGCAGTCGGATTCTGTGGCCTTCGAACCTGCATTTTTTCGCTTCATTTACCATCTTTTATTCTATATACGCTGCTTTACGAATTGCTCGCTTTTCTCACTGCGCCGCAGGGATTATATGATGATGACAAAGTCGTGTTTTCTTCGATATGCTATTTCTTAAAATATATAGCAAGGAACTTCATAACTATACATATAAATATACATTATATATTTACATTTATACTATATACATTTATATTGTAATATATACATTTTGTTTATATGTGTACAAAAAATTGTATACATACTTTCTCTCTTGACGAGCGTTGGCCTGTACGAGCCATTTTGCGATGATTCTATCAATCTCTGTCTCAGTAACATCCTTGTAATGAACGCGAACAGTTTCTATTGTAAATTTAATAAATTATTAGCAAATTACTATCACTTTATAAGTTAACATAATCAAGAAAAAGTTAAGTCTTCAAAATCTAAAACAGTACAACACTTACCAAGTATGATTTTATACAAAATCAAATCCTGAAAAGCCTTTTTCTTTTTCGCTCCGACTAAGCTGTACATTTGAGCCAAAGGATTAGTTATCAACTTTTTTAATACATTAATGGTGCAAGAATGCACATCGACACCTCCTAAGCCTTTTAATGTATGTATCTATGATATAAAATAAATAATTTAAGGGGCCTTATCCTAAAGCTACGGCCGAACTCCGACGGGTTTGCGCCCTCATCTGAGAGGAACTAAAATTGTCGATAATTGTCGATAATTTTAGTTCTGTCATTACCGACAGCGTTATGTATAAAAATAACCACAAAAGAGTAAATAAAAATTGTGTTCAATATGTTGAAAAGACATCATATATTTCTACTGTTCTATCGCTTCGCACGCGTATCAAAGAGTATCGGAGCGCATAGAAAACAGTATATCATATGTGTGTCTGCCTTCATCATATGTTGAACACAATTCATGTGTGAGCATATTGCGTTTATAAATTTCTACTACATATGTATAAATATTTATTTATACGACCAAAAATATACATACTTATAATGTTTATAGAAATAATACATTGTTATTACATCATCGTCATTATATTGATTGAAAAAAAACGAACTATTAGATAGATTGTAATTGAGTAGAAAGTTACATTATAATATTCAGTTATATATGTATTATGCACATACATCTGTATACGTCATATATATTTCTTATATTTATACATACATGTATGCATACATACATATATAATACGTATATATATACAAGGTATTTTATTTGATACAGTGTTATCATAAAAATAAAACATTTTCTGGAAAAATGTTAATATAAAAATTGTATTATATTATAAGATTTCGAAAGGAGATAATATCATGAAAATTGCTCTTGCGTAGCGTTTTTCAATTATATTTAGACTTAGTTTTTTTAGTGGAACTATTTTTATTATATAAATCGAACTCTCGCAACATTCAACATAAAAAGTAATAGGATGGCTAAAAAATGAAAACTTTACGAAATATTTTAAAATTGATTTAATTTTATATAAACTATGAAATATCTCATAAAATATTCATTTTTCGATAATTTCATCTCAATACTTATGGTATAAAGAAAACATGGTATAAAGAGTACAATGGTATGAAGAAAACAAACAGTTATTCTCAAAGAAAAATATGTAGCTGCTATTATACTTTTTTTAACAACTATGTGTTTTTTTGCACTAATTTATTTCTCTCATTATTTTGTGCATAAGTAGATGTAAGATTATTGAAAAAAATGAATATTTTATAAGATATATTTCATAATTTATAAAATTATATCAAAATTATAAAATATCTCGTAAAGTTTCTATTTTTTAGCCATTTTATAATTATTTATGTTGAATATTGCGAGGATTCGATTTACATAATAAAGGTAGGTTCATAAAAAAAACTAGATTGACCTCTAAATATCTTTGAAAAACACCGAACAAAACGATATTGTCCCCCTTCGAAACCTTTTACAACTTTTATATAGAACATTTTTCCTGAAAATGTTTTATTTATTATTTTTCTGATAATCCACTGTATCAAATAAAATACGTATATATATATAGACGTATTATTTATGTTTGCATACGTGTATATAAATATAAGAAATGTATATGACACATGCAGATATGTGTGCATAATACCTACATATTCTCGATATTATAATGTAGCTTTATATAAGTTACAATCTAATTAAGTTTATTTTTTCCAATCGATATAATCGAAAAATAAAAATGTATTATTTCAAAATTGTGTATGTATGTACACACACAGAATATAATACATTATATATATATATTATATATATATATATTTTTTTTTATCGTATAGGTAAATGTTTATGTATTGTAATAAAGATTTACAATACATTGTTTGTCTCGATTGTAACAGAATAATGTATTTTTACAATATTCTAAATATTTAAAACATAGAATGGACCCCTCCCCGTCCATTCTCGTGAGAACGCAACCAATATGTTTTTCGTCTCTCCGATTATAATTTGCAATCGAGATTGATGCAGCTTTCTCTGGTCAGTTGTAAAATATAGATTTTTCAAGTCTATATTTGTAGCATAGATTTTTTTTAATAAAAAATTATTTTTTATTATTTTGGAAAAGGCGAGAGTTTATTGCTTTCTAGAATTGTATAAAGATGTTCTCTCATGCATTTTACATTTTTGGAGTATTTTTCCACGCAAGGATTGCCTCCTAAGGCTATAGTCGTGGCGAAGGCGGCAGCAAAAATTCCACAACATATGCCATCAGGTTGTGTTTGAACCTTTTCAAAAATTATGTCACTCGAGCTTATTGTTGGATAACGAAGATGTATATAATTTTTCTCTTTAGCTACCAATTTATCGTATGTACAGCCAGGTAGACTATCGTACACGCGAAGTTTGGTGCCGTCAAAGAAAATACATCTCCAATGATTACTGCAATTCCCTCCAATTATTTGTAAGCTATTATCACTACGACTAGCTTTAATCATGTGAGGGTATTCTAAATAAAGCACACTTTGCGTTTCGAAATGAGAAGTTTCTCTTATGATACGCAAAAATAGATCCAACGATTCATCGTTTAATTGACTTGTCATACGCAAGACATTATCCTTTACCAAATAAAGAGGAGCAAATGTGTTTAACAGTTTTTCATTTCTCTTTATATCGTCTTCAGATATATCTCGCTCGTTACTAGAATAACTTGTGATAATGCAATCATCATCTTCCTCTTTATTCAGAGCAATATCAGCAGTATCAGTAATTTTTGCTTCTATTAACGAAACGTTCGGTTTGAATTGTTTGCTCTTTTGTATGCCATTTTCGCTTTCTACTATATTTCGTTTCTTTGTTCGACTCATTGTCACTATTTTTTTTGCTGCTTCTTCTTTAGCTTCTATAATATATCTTGGATCTCTGATTGGCATATGCCTATTATGACGACTATCCAAGATTTCTGGAAGCATGCATTCGTTATAGAAACGTGTTAAGTAAGGTAGCATTTGATTTCTCCAAAAGATATTGTCTGCATCAATGCGCAATATTTTCATGCTTTGTGGAGTCCAAACAGCAAAAATACAATATTCTCGCCGTGTTATGTTCAACTGACCTTGAACTTGATAAAGATATCGATGATTTCTATTCATTTTGTGTGGATCTTTTTTATCAAAGATACCTTTCAAAGAAGGTAATGTCTCTACAGCTGTTTCTGCTGTCAAATGCTCAGCTGACAGAGGACATTTTATTTCCACTAGACCATTTTCGTCAATAATTCCGTCAGGAGAAGCACCCAAGCACGGATTTTCAGTATCAATAAATAATCTGCAAGGTTTTATTTCTTTATTTAATTTTTCAGCCAATTCGTCTCTTGCTACTTTTTCGTTTTCGCGACCATATTTTAGGGCTGCGGTATCAATAAACGAAGGATATAAAATGGCTTTTAATATTGTTGCGCAAGACGTTGTCGGTCTCATGCGACATACAGTTCCAAAATTGCGGTCAACATTTCTCGTCTCAATGATAACCATAATTCCGAGTCAGTAGGGATACTATGCCAATTCTAACCCAGGTCCTCCGAGAGGGGCGCGGGGCGGGGGGTTCTCCGTGGCGAGGGGGTATGACGTCACGCGGGGCGGGGGGGATCTTGTAGGCGGGGGGGGATGACGTCACGCGGGGCGGGGGCGCTTATCGCTGTGCGGGAGACGCTTATCGCGTATTGTTTTTCATAAACAAAACAGCGTATTGTATTACTTTGAATTATCTAACATGTTTTATTATAAACAAAACACCGCAAAGTGAGCGCCAATATTCGGCCGCCCTCGCGGTACTTCTCCCTCCCCCATAAGGCGACGCGCTTTGGCGGTACTTCCGCCCTCCCCCACCCCTGCCCATATGTGACGTTTCTTCCTCATTGTTTAGGAAGAATTCTTTTGCGATAATTTTGCCGACATTCGGCCGCCCTCGCGGTACCTCCCCCTCCCCTCCTCCATCTGAGGGGATCTTGGGAGGTCGCGCTTATCGCAATGAACACGTCGGGACACGTGTTTTCTTCGCGGTAAAAGACCGGGTTGCATTACGCACCGATATTTGGCAGCCTTTGCGGTACCTTTCCCCTCCCCCTAAGCGGAATTCTTTCTCATTGTTTAGGGAGCGCCGATTCCTTTGCGAACATCTCTCTCGCGTGCGCCTCTCGCGTTATCTCTTTCTCACGTGTGCCTCTCATTCTCTCATAAACGCCTCACGCTCTTTCTTCTAAGCGCTCTCGCGCTATCCCTTTCTCGCGTGCACCTCTCGCGCTATCTCTGGTGGTCCTTAGCATCGCGTTCCCCTTCCCCATCTCTCGCTCTCTCATAAAACGCCTCGCGCTATCTCTTCTAAGCGCTCTCGCGATCCTTAAAATTTTATATACTCATATATTCTTATCTTTATATTCATTTATATTTTTAAAAATTTTATATCCATTTTATATTATAATTTTATATCCATTTTATATTCACATTTATATACATTTACATACATTTATATACATTTATATTCTTTTAAACACACACACAAACACAAATGTATAATACACATTTATTCATAATTAAAAATAATTAATATTAAATTAATATATTCATTTTAAAAATTCCCCTTCTTTTCCTTCACTGCGTCATCTCTCGCGTGCGCCTCTCTCGCAGTCCCTAACCTCGCGCTATCTCTCTTTCATATACCTCGCCGCAACATCTCTCTCCTTCACGTTCGCCTCACGCCCTCTCTTTCTCTCGCGTTCACCTCGCGCTCTCTCTTTCTCTCCTAAGCGCTACCTCTCTAGTAGTCCCTAACCTCGCGCTATCTCTCTCTTTCATGTTTCTCGCTGCGACACCTCTCTCGCGATCCCTAGCCTCGCAGTCCCTAGCCTCGCGATCCCTAGCCTCTCAGTCTCTAGCGTCACGTTCCCCCTTCCCCGCAAGGACCAAGCAACTATTGGGAGCTATACGTATAAGAGCTAGGGAACTGTTTACGGATGGGAGAGAGTGTGGATTGGAAATGCGTGCAAAGAAATTACATCATAATTTAAACTTAAAATCTCTTTATTCTTCTCTCTTTTACATATTTCTTTCTTACATATTTTTTTCTTACATATTATGGACTAAAAACTAAAGCTGCCAGCTCGCAATCGACGAGTTGATGTTTATTGAAGGCGTCGCTAGCGTGTATTACATTTAATACTTCTTTATTATCCTTTACAGTGGACGCGATATTTGAAAATTGCGTAAACTTGATATCGACTGTATTGATAATTTTAACCAATCGGTCAAAAGTTACATCAATGCATGGATCGAGATCGAACATACGGTGTAACGTCGATTCGATTATCATCGTGCATATATTTGAAGATTCAAGACTTATTAACTTGGCGTCGTTAATCGTACGAACTCACACTGTTAATGGTCCAACGCTTATAAAACTGTAGGCATCTTTAGAGTCGTTTCGAAGCAGATTCTGAATATTGTGACGTTGCTCGTAGAGTCCCTTCCACGCTTCGAGAGATAGTATCAGTTCCTTTCCTCGATGATCTCCTATGGCGATTTTCACGTAACTCGGTGGATCCACTTTGATACCAATTTCGAGGAATTTAAATCCCGTAGCTGTCAATGCATATCGTTTATATAGTATACGAACCGCATGAGGCTTTAATGAAAAGCTGTAAAAATGAAATTAGTTTAAAAATAAAACAATTTGTAAAAAATATAAAGACATAAAAATAGAAAAATAGAAAAAGTTAAACTTAGTTGTCACATTTGTTCTCAAACGATGGAGTTTCATCACAATTCGGTATGTAATTATTCACATGTCTGCCGGAGCCGCTGCTTCTTTCAGCGTAGTACATATTTCCAGATTTTAAAAGTGAAACCACCAGTACGAACGGTTAACACGACACTGATCGTATAAAGAAATTAATCAAGTGTTGTACATGACGCTTATTTTTAAAAGTAGTGGGGTAAATGTGGTGGGAGATTCTAGAATACTATTGGCGCTATGAAATTTAGGAGAAGGGGAAACGGCGCTCGGATAAAAAGAATTCTTAGAAACGATTCGTGAGGAAAGGATTGGGGAAGGGGAATAAGAGATAAAACACATTAATGTTTAAATATTTTATTTTTCTAAATCTTGCAATTCTTTCTGGCGTTGCGACCACCAGTTAAATATTTTGAATACATTTTGTAATGCGCAATTCTTAACATGTTTTCCACATCGCATAGTGTTTTTAACATCTAGATTATTTAGAGACTCGATATCGTCGTAATCAGCATCCAAGGTCTCAATAATGAAACCGTTTCCCGCATCATCCAATATATCGGCTAACCATTCTCGCTTTTCAAGTCCTTTTACATATACGAGAATGGATTCTTCTTCTTCTTCATGTGGTCCACCAACGATAGCTGTTGTAATCAAAGCTGAGCCATGCTATATGGAACGTTTCCATCTTCCCATTGCAATCCATGATGATTTCGAGTCAACCATGAGGCTTGGTGTCTCTCCGATTTTATGAGCACATCCCATGGTACAGGACATGCGAAAAAATAATGTGATAAAATAAATCCTCTTCTCAGGATTGCCGCTTCCTTTACAATGAATTGTTTATTGAGGATAAACCCCTGTAGATCCACAAACGTTGGTACGGACATGACGAAATCTCTCTCTTCGATGTATCAGTTAAAAAAGAAGAATGACAACCATCTCATAACACTTTGATTTATATTCTGCTATGCTTCCCCCTCTCTAAATTATTGGTGATTTTGCGCACAACGTTGGTCAACGGGTTGTACTGGATCACGCGATCATGTATGATGAGACAGTACGCAGAGGTATTCATCGGCACGTTTTCCTTACACTCAAATTCCAATCTCACATCCACGGTTGCGCTCTTGATCGATTCGTTTTGTCGAGAACAATCGATGATTACGAATGGGCCGTTACGTAGAAACATTGAGACGGTGAGACTCGGCTCGAGATACTCGTATCCGTAATAGTTTTTGCAGAAACGCGCATACGTGTCGTATAGAATCGACCATCTGTTTTTATCGAAGTCCAGATTCATGTCGTCGTACGGATAACATTCCGAGTTCAGATAGAGTTTCACGTTGGTCAATTTACAATCGTCGAATCGACTCATATCCTCAGACATGACATTCTTCCGGCCTGTCTGCAGAGCAAAGATAACGTATCGTGGTTTCTCCAGTTGAGTCGCGGTTTTAATGGCCCACGAATGCTTGGTTGTACGCTGCAATAGCGGAAACTCATACAGATCCCACGAGCGAAAACCCATGCTGAGGTAGCGTCCGCTTTCCAGAGCGCGCAGCATAGACAGCTTCTTAATCTCGCTCAACAACACATGTGGCATTCGCCATTGTATCTTGAATATGTTGATCACAGGCTCCAGCGTCGAATCTCCAACCAGACAATTGATGTCGTTGCGATCGTATTAAGAACAACTCGTGACGAGCGTTAATCACCACTCGTCTGTAATCCTCGCAAAATCCCAATAACATGTAGGGCGGCACGCAAAAATTGATATTTCCATTCACAGTAGTCGGATCACTCCAACTGGCATTTCTCATAATCACGCTTCTATAGGATGATATCGTTACATAGTTTTTGAGCATACTTGTTATTCCCACGTTTCTGTTGCGATCAATCTCCACGCCATCGAGTTCATATCGAATCTCATCAAACATGAATGCGACGCAATTATTTCCCAGTATCACATCAGATCCTTCGGCTGGTCTATTTATCTTTAATTCTCCTTCGATGTATAGAAAACTGTCAAACGGCAACGTATACAGATCCTGTTGTTGTATGGGTATTCTTATCTCATCACTGTGTCCGAACGTGGTGTTGGCGAACGGGTTGTACGTGTGAGTCTCAATTTTGATGATGCGATCGTCGAAGATTGGCTCTTCCCTGATGTTGAGGATGTCGGTCATTGTTCAGATATTTCGCATCGCGAATCCCAAAGATTGTAAAAACGCAACGTTTGATGCGTTCAGTTTCTTTTTCTTGGCGCAACCGGATGATTGGATATTAGCGAATGTGGACGTTGTTGTTGTTGTCGCTGGCTCCGTAAAGATTGTGTTATCTCTCGTGTTTTTCGATCCGTTCAACACAAGCATCTCATACGCCGCACACGTACGTTATCGCTGTCGTCGTCGTACGTGCAATCTAATGGTGATTTCTTCTCCTCGAAAATCGAGCAATCGTCTGTCCTGGTCGACAACGCGTAACGTTAAATCTCGTAATGCTCCGCGCGATGATCGGCAAGTAAATGATGTGCGCCGGTGTTTCCGATATCTTATATCCTGGTGGTACCCTCGGTGAAAATTCATGTATCGTATGAACGAGTTTGCCGTTGCTGTACGCGCCCGCGATCACGTTACACTCTACGCGGATAATGTTCACGTTGATAATGTTAATCGGCATGTCCGACTCGTACCATTTTCGCGGCTGCAGTATACGGTTCGAGAATCCCAGCAGCGATCCAATGTTGTTAGGCTTGTTAAAAGTCATTCTGTATGCGCATTTGATCTCACTCCTCATCGTATTGTAATTAGCGCGGAGAACTATCGGGTATTCTTCATCTTCAAAGTCACCATTGTCAATGTGTTTTTTATCTTCATCACGAATAGCGTGTCGCGGACATTTTCGTGAAATTGCATGTTTCAAAAACTCATGTATCGCTTGCAGCTCATACGATCCCTCGGGAATCGTAATTTCCGCGTCATCTTTGCCAAAGTAAAATTTATTATTCGAGGAATTCACGTTCGATATCGTGTGATAAGTCTCAAAATCCGCTAGACCGAGTTCGTATTCATCGTCGCTCAAATCTATGGCGGGAAAGTAGTTTGCCGCGAGGACGCTACTCTTTCCAGTCAACGTGAATGTCATAGACATATCGGCAAAACTGTTTAACGAATACTGAGTTAAATAATGCAATGTCCGTCTTTAAATTCACGTGTATCGACCGTTCGGAGAAACTGCAAACACAATTGTTCACAGATGCTCTGATCATAAGTTTGAACAGGTGTGTGATTGTACTATATCTTTGTCACGTTCCGCCCGAAATATTGCACCAATTCATTCGGTGGTCGAAGATTGCCAAAACTGTCGAAATATATAGCGCGATTCCCCCTCTTTGCGTACGCCACCCAATGAGTACCTGATCCTTTAGCGTTATCCAAAGGACCCCGCACAAATCTTATGGAAAATGGGTCCCAGTCGAATTGGCTGAAATTTTAGTATAATGTAGTTCATTGCATCCTGATGAAAAGTGTCCATGGGCACAAGGTCGAAAAATGGACAGTTTCCGAGTTATAGAGCGTCAAAAATCAGAAAAATGGATTCATCTGCTCTTGGTAGTCTTAATGCGTATGGTCATGGTAGTGTGTTTTGGCGTGTGTGTGCGCGCGCGCGCACGCATGAATGTGTGTATGGGGTTAGGTGACTACATGATTATAATAAATCAAAAACTAAACTCCTTCCTTTTGAAACGGCGGCAGCAATATCAATTCTATAATATAGAGTCATATATAATTAACTGTGTGGATAGTGGATATGCACGGTGGATATGTTTGATATGTTGTTCCGAAGTTGATAATTCTCTATTTTACTTTTCCAAGGTATTATTAAAAATACTTATTCTTTAAACCTTTCAATTTAACACACGTATAAGAGATATATCGGATTAGTATAATACGAGTTTGTAAAAATTAAAAATGCTTAAAAGTCTCAGATCTGAACGATTCTCAAAAGTTTCACACACATATTCGATTAAGACATAATCTAATATTCTCGAAGATTTTTTATAAGTATAACTAAAGAGTTCGCATTATATTATTTATGTTGTATACGTTTGTAAAATCTAATATCCATTTAATTTTTTCTTTATTCCAACTAATATTCCAAATATTAAAAAGAAATACATTATAATAACGTTACCAACATTGATAATCTGACTTAAATTAATTTAAAGTAATATGGCATTCAGAAACATTTTACGTTGTTACGTTTGTGATAAACGATTTGCCCCTCGGCTAATGACTCGAATAGATGGAGATGAGAATGCCGACAAATGTGAAATAGCTATTCGGAGACGAGACGAATTTCATAGACCGCCTCTCGATGTAACACATCTCACGAGAATATGCACTAATTGTAATCAATCAATTTGTAACGAAATAGCTGCAATTGAACAAGATCCTACTTGCTTAAAACTCAATGTATTGACGCAAACTAAAAATAGTACTTGTCTGATCTGCAATGCCACTAATGATATACACAGGTTATCAGTTGAATGCAAAGCTAATGTTTTTATTTTACAAAATATTTACATTCTCGAAGATGTTAAATCATGTAGACATCATTTAGATGATAAGGGATTTATTTTCCAACCTTTGTTACTTGGTTTGCGTTCTATTAACAGGCCATACGTAATTAGGGGACGACAACTTCAAATGTTCTTACAAGAACTTCGTAATGTGAGATATCTGACGAGAATTTACGATGAAAATAGTTTGTGTGATGATGAATTTGAATGTTTTTGCCCTATGACGAAACAACAGTTTCGAGAACTATTTACTTATTGTGATAGAGTACCTTGTCAAGGTGGTTACAGATATGTTAGTAAAAAGGACCTGTTGATGTTCTTGTGCAAAATGCGTCAGGGACTTTCTAATGAATTTCTCAAAGTTATGTTTCAATATCCAAGTAGACAAGCAACAAGTCTAGCTATTGCCACCGTTAGACAATCTTTAATGCAACGTTTTGTGCCTAATAATATTGGATTTGATGCGATTACAAGAGAAAATTACATCGAAAGACACGTGACGGAGTTTGCCAACGAATTGTATAATCCAGAGTCACATATTCCCCGAGTAATCGCATACATTGACGGTACTTACAGCTATATTCCAAAAAGTAGTAATTTTCGAGCACTCCGACAGTCATACTGCGTTCACAAAGGGCGACACCTAGTTAAACCTGTTCTGATAGTCGCACCTGACGACTATATACTTGATATTCAAGGGCCGTACTTCTCTGATAACCGGAATAATGACGCTGCTATTCTGCAAAATGAATTTGTAAGACATGCTGAAAGAATGACAAGATGGTTCCAGGAAAATGATATTATTATAGTAGATAGGGGATACCGGGATGCCACTGAGCTACTGGCCCGTTTAGGTATTTCATGGAAAATGCCGGCGCTTCTTGAAGCAAACGAGCGTCAACTCTCCACAGACAATGCGAATGATTCGCGTCTAGTTACAAAGACAAGGTGGCTAGTAGAAGCTAGAAATGGGCACATTAAATCCATTTTTAAATTCTTTCAGCAAATTATACAAATCCAGCATCTTCCAAATCTGGGAGATTTTTATCGGATAGCTGGAGCTATTATTAATAAGTACCATCCCCCTATTCTTATGGAAGGAGTCAACGCTGAGATGGCCCAACAATTACTTGAGAAGGCGAAGGAACCAAACGTCATCCAAGCACTGGTTGAGATTGAAAATCTCAAAACTAAGAATGCTCAAAGGTGGGTACGTTTAGATGCTGCACAATTGCTTGATTTTCCAATCTTGACACTGGACTTTCTAAAAAACCTCACAGTTGGTGTATATCAAATCAAGTTAGCTTCATCCTATATACAAGACAAATCACAAAGAGATGAGGAAGAAGAGTTCCAACTTGAAATGTTAAGAGATATAAACAGATTACCACAGCCAGGATTGAGAAGAGTTAGAGTATTTTCACGATTCTGCAACGCACAAAAATATCAGTTATGGATTTCATATCGACCAACTGATGATAATGAGGTGGACGATGGGATAGATAATGACGAACGTAATCCCATACAAGGTTACTACTGCACATGTAAGTCCGGCGCTCGAACTCTTGGAACCTGTGCGCACATTGCCAGTGTCATATGGTTTATGGGGTATGCACGACATGGAATAAACATTCGCTACCCTTCAACAAGATTAATCGAGTCCATATATGACGCAGCAAACAGACCGCAACAGCGAAATATAAATATCGTACCAGAAGTCATTGACGTTTAAAACAGATACTTCGATACGAAATGAGTAACATGTTACATCTGAACAAAAAATCGGGACAAGTTGCACCGAAATATAAACGGATACATTTATACATATGTGCACACTACAAGCACACACAAACATACTAAATATGTTCAAAAATGTAAATCAATCGGCCCTTTTTAGGACCAAATTATGTGCAAAATCCGATCGCGCAACCTCCTTGTGGTGTACATCGGGTAACGCTGATGCCGACGGTAATTATTTGATTAATGTTAATTAAAGGTTTACGTACCTTTTATTATGAAAGATTTAAACATTCTTAGAATTCAATCGATTAAAACGAAATTTTGCATATCTTTATCCACGCACGCACGCACACACGCACGCCAAAACACACTACCATATACGCCAAATAACATTATCATGACGTACGCATTAAGACTACCAAGAGCAGATGAACCCATTTTTTTGATCTTTGACGCTCTATAACTCGGAAACTGTCCATTTTTCGACCTTGTGCCCATGGACACTTTTTATCAGGATGCAATGAACTACATTATACTAAAATTTCAGCCAATTCGACTGGGACCCATTTTCCATAAGATTTGTGCGGGGTCCTTTATGATGCTGCTCTCGTTTTGATATATATCACCGATAGGTAGCGAATCACGCATGAAAACACCTCTAAAGTATGGAATGCGCATACGTTTTGCCAGTTGCAGCAATTGTATATTAGTAGTTTCGCCCTTTGGCATTTTTAGCGTCTCTTTGACGTTTTTTTTTTTTTTTTTTCTCTTTGAAACTCCTCGTCCACGTTCGTATGGAGCGAGATACAGTCCATGACCTTCCATGGCGCGATTGTGACGTAACATCTCATGCAACTGACGTTGCGAGGCTTTTCCGTCGTTCACCATCTTTGCTACACCTGCCGCTCCACCAATCATGGATCCAAGCGCGCCCAACATTGGTAGAATTGGCAATATGCCACCGCGTTTCGATACCGGAAGTATCCGTTTCTTCGTCGTCTTTTTCTTTGTCTTCGTTTTCGTCGTCGTCTTCAGGCCCATACCGAGCTTCGTCTTGGTTTTCATCGCTGCCCAGACAGCTGTGGCGGCGGCTCTTTCACCGAGAGTCGAATCTCTCGCAATGATACAAGTTCGCGCTTTGTCGGCGAGTACCTTATCCGCCACGTGTCTCTCGGTGAGATCGTTGCTCCGAGAGTACGCAATATCGTGTTCACGGCACGCCGTGTCCAATGGGTTGATACCTCGATCGCCTCTGGCTAATCGCTTTTGTAGCCGCGTGCCCGGACCACAAAACTGATAGCCGGGGATATGGAATTCGATTGGAAGTGCGTTTATTGCGTGATTTAATAGTCCTCTACCTATTTTTTTCGCTGACATTCGCTGCAATCCTTTATCATCGGCGCTGGACCGTCGATGTGCGTTCGCTGCCACGGTCGATTGTAATGTTCGAAACAGCGGCGACAGGCCTGAATCTCTGGATCCGCCTTTATGTGTTCCGGAAGCTTGTCCCACACGTAGTGGATGTGATTTTCACATTGCAGTAAAACTGCTTTTGGCACAAATTGCAGCTGTTCGGCGCTTAAATCCTGAATAACGGAAGCACTTGTTAGCAGAACAAACATTTTTTCGTTACTGAGCGATTCGTGGTTCCGCGCAGCTATAAATAGGCAAGCGTTCGATTCAATCGGGGAGTGAGAAAATGAGATTCGTGCGACAATCTTTGACGATACGCGTGACGAATTGCGACGACAGATTACGCTCGGTGGGGGACAACGCGGAGATGCGCAGACATGGTACGATGTTGCCGACTACTATACGCGCGATCATATGCGGCCCTTCGAATTGCGGTAAAACTAACGTCTTGATTAGTTTGATAGAAAGCCCGCACGGTGTTTGCTTCGAAAACGTGTACGTGTACTCAAAGTCACTGCAACAGCCGAAATATCGGTATCTAGAGAATTAGTTGACGTCGATCGAAGAAATCGGCTACTTTACATTCTCCAATAACAGTGACGTCATTCCTCCGAGCGAGGCATGTCCAAACTCGATTTTCATCTTTGATGACGTGGCGTGTGACAAGCAAGATACGATAAGAGAGTACTTTTCAATGGGACGCCACTCGAACGTTGATTGCTTCTATCTCTGTCAGACGTACGCGAGAATACCAAAACATCTTATACGCGACAACGCGAACTTACTGATCTTGTTTAAACAGGACGGTACCAACTTGAAACACGTGTACAACGATCATGTGAATACCGACATGTCGTACGAAGATTTCAGTAAATTATGTCGTATTTGTTGGCAACAAAAGTATGGATTCCTAGTGATAGACAAGGACAGCTTGCTTACAAACGGGCGATACAGAAAAGGATTTAACGAGTTTGCGATACCGCAAAACGATTAGTCGCTGCCGATATTCTGTCGAGAAGAGTGAAACGCGAGCACTCTGCAGACATGGCTGATAACCATAACATTCGCGAGCGTGAAAAGATTGCGAAGGAAATTGTGAAAACGAGCGAATCGATCCGTAAGAAACATCGTGCTTTAAAGACTGGTAAGATCGATGACGATATCGCAATCAAGACTCACTTTAAACCTATTATCGAACCACTACAAAAGATTGTCGACAACGCGAGCTTGATCGCAGTGAAATACGAACCTGAGAGTAAAGCTGACGTGAAAATTAAAATGTTACCCGCTGTTAAGCGGTACGAGGAGGAGGAGGAAGATGCGACACCGAAAAAGAGAAAACGACCAAACACAAATCGCTCATCGACACCACGTACATCGGACGGATTTTTACTGGAAGAACCACCGATAAGCTCAATACCGTCCACCTCTACACAGTCCGCGACAACGAGAATCCTACCATTTACAATACCCGAATCACTCGCAAACGAAAATGTTTTCGAAATCACAAGCAATTCACTTGAAACATCC
The DNA here is from genome assembly GCF_030444845.1 of Prenolepis imparis. Taxonomy (NCBI): domain Eukaryota; kingdom Metazoa; phylum Arthropoda; class Insecta; order Hymenoptera; family Formicidae; genus Prenolepis; species Prenolepis imparis. The sequence continues at coordinate 25,501,929 of NW_028141159.1, forward strand.
GTTCGAAACACGTTACAAACGTCGGAAGGTCAAGAAATGTTGCGAGAGCACTTCGGACCACTGGGACAAAAATACATGGGCGCTCTCCTCGGTGGCGATAAAAAAAACGAGATCGATCACGTTTATGGTATCTATTTCGAAAAGGATGGAATGTTGCTCGGTAACAAACGATTTGACATGGATAAATATGATTCTATAATTATAGACAAAGTAAAGTACATTGGTACACCTGGATTATACGAGCTAGTTTTCAAGAGGATTCCCGATGATGTTATTTACACGGAAGACGATATGCAAAAATACAAGAGCATATTATTGGCGACGAACGCGTATAAACGCAAATATGAAGCGCAAGGTCAATTACGGAGCAACAGGGGATACAAATACAAACAAATAATCGCACCGTTGATGTCAATTGAAAAGAAAAAATCTGGAAAGGGTGTATTCATGCCTCAAGCGATGACGCTAACCGACAATAAAATCGATTACGTGCACTGGGACGACTCCAACGAGCTAGTGGATCGGATACGATTGCTCGATGCTTCGCGTCGAGCTGGCCACAACGCTCACGACAACGAGATCCTGTCGATCATCGAGGAACTTCGCGAAGCAGGCATTATTATAAATTAAACGGGGTCTCGGCAAAACTAATCAGTCGATCGGTGTCATTCGCATCGAAAAATGCCTATCAACAAATTTGGATTATTCGAACGGAGAAATGATGCAACTGGCACAAGCGATCATTGGGATAGATTGGTGAGAAGTTACGTGCGCGGAAACGCTCTGCGTCGTGTTGCTACAGACTATGATGCAAGGTCGCGCAAGATTCGTCGTGTAGCGCAACCTGAAGCTGACACTGATGCTGTCAACAAACTGTATGTGGAATCCTGCGTTAAAAGATTGATGAATCAACAGAAAGAATCAGATGAGAAGCTGACTTCGTTCGAGAAGGACGTGCGAGCAGTACAGACTGCGATAAACGAACTTCAACGTACAGCTAATGCTAACTCAAAAACGACTATCAACCTAAATGAGCAGCAGTGAACGGGTTAGGCTATCGAACGGGAGCGGCTATCGAACGGTTATGAAACATCTACGAAGGGTTATCGAACGACTACGAACAATTATCGAACGGCTACGAAGGATTATCGAACTGCTATCTAACTACAATGAGTGGTAGTGGTAGTGACCGGCCTAGCAACAGCTGCGAACGAGGGTACGAACAACTCAAGCAGGGTTGCGAACGAGGCTACGAACAAGTCATTAAAGGCTACATACAAGGCTACTATCAACTCAGGAACGGCTGCGAACGGGTTAGGAACGGTTGCGAACTGGTCAGGAACGGCTACGAACGGGTTAGAAACGACTGTGAACAAGGCTGCGAACGAATCAAGAACGATTTTCGAATGGGTCAAGAACGGAAGTAAACAACGCAAGAACGGCTATGAACGGCTCAAGAACGGGTCAAGAACGGCTACGAACGGGTCAAGAACGGGTCAAGAACGACTACGAACGGCTCAAGAACGGGTCAAGAACGATTACGAACGGCTCAAGAACGGCTCAAGAACGGGTCAAGAACGGCTACGAACGGCTCAGTAACGGAAATGAGCGATAAAACAAGAAGCAGTAAATGACGATCAGGAAAAAAAACCGACGAAGCGATGAAACAACATAGTTTGGAGAGACGGCAGTTGGTGAACGAAGTGCACGCGCCGGCGAGAAAAAATTTTCCCCGAAGACATGTCATAGTGCGAGGATATGATGATCTGTGGCAAGCCGACATCGTCGAGATGCGTTCGTACTCTCGTTTCAACAAAGGTTATCACTACATACTCACCATCATCGATGTGTTGAGCAAGTTCGCGTGGGCAGTACCACTCAAGAGTAAAGGTGGAGACGGCTGACGCTATCGCCGAAATAATTCGAGATAGCAAGAGATGCCCGAAAAACATGCAAACTGATATGGGGAAGGAATTTTACAACGCTGACGTGCAACGGCTTATACGGAAACATAACATCAATCATTATTCTACATATTCGGTAATGAAGGCCTCGGTCGTCGAGCGATTCAATCGTACGCTGAAGAACGACATGTGGAAGATGTTTACGCTGAATGGATCGACGCGTTGCCGCGACTCGTATCGGATTATAACGCGCGCAAGCACCGAACAATCGGCATGCGACCCGCCGACGTCACCCCCGCGATCGCTGATAAACTTTTAAAAACGGTATATAGTAACATAAAGATTGCCGCTCCGGCGAAATTCAAAGTAGATGACTCGGTACGCGTTAGCAAGTACAAGAAACTTTTCGAGAAGGGTTACACGCCAAATTGGACGGAGGTTTTTAAGATTGTTAAAGTGCAGCGTACTAATCCCGTAAGCTATCTACTCGAGGACTATCGCAAAACATCTGTCGCTGGAGCGTTTTACGAGTATGAGTTGCATCGCGCGAATTATCCAGACGTGTATCTTGTGGAGAAAGTACTGCGCAGGAGGGGTGACGAGGTTTACGTGAAATGGCTGGGATTTGACAATTCACACAATTCTTGGATACATAAGGACAATGTGATTTAATTCATATAGACTATTTATTTTAAGAATAATATAATGTGTATAACGTATAAAATATATAAAATATACATGAAATATATGAAATACAAAATCTTTATTAATACATCCTTTCCTTTAATCGTTACAATATATTACACATATGTTACATAACAATATATCATACACACATACACACACACACACATTATACTACATTATATTTTATAAGGGTATCTGGTAATGTCCCCATGATAATGTGTCGGTCGAATCAGGTATAATATACCGCTTATCGTCGTATGGACTTAGAGCAATTTTTGTCTCGCGGATGGTATACACTTCGTGCAATTTCGATCTAATACATGACTGCTGACGTGTCATTTCAATCTCGTCATTCAGGCACCGCGTATAATCGTCGAATGTTATACTACGCGCTACGACATTACTTTTGACACCTTTTGCTTTTTTAGTGTCTTTTTTGCCGTTCACCCTCACCGCGTACATTTTTGCTCTAAGCCCGACGAATTCGGTCATTATCGCGCCGTTATTCTCGTCTTTCATCAAGCCTGGCACCTTTTTGTTTGCATGCGCTATACCGTACGCGTTGTCAATTGGATAATCGCTCGTATCGAATCTAGCGATATCGCGTTTCATGTTCTCGAACACATCGTCGCACTCGATGTGATATATTAAACTGTCGGTGTCGGTGTACATTATCCGACATCTTTCACGATAGAGCGGTGACATGTACTCGTAGTGAAATTCGTACAGACACACTTTCGATATATCGAGTATACACATACCAACATAGATTGGTTTGTTAAATTTTACTTCTAGTTTACGTAATTCAACGGCGATTAAATTTTCCGAAAAGACGCTCCTGCTATGGAATTTGGTTTCGCGATCGTCGCTTCCGCACCGTATCGTCCTACTTTGTCAATAATTTTACATCTACATGATTTCGAACGTTTTCCATAGTTTTGCCGAATACCGCGTTGTTCATCAATTTGTACAAATTTTTTTCAAAATCATTTTTCGCTTGTGTTCTAAATTTTGTATTGAGTTCGATGTAATCGCGGAGCCATGCGGATTGAGTAAATTGTAATACGCGATGTATCTTTACGATACGAAGACCGTGACGTGTGCACTGCTGCAGATTGCGATAATGTATGACGTAACGCTTCTTGTCATATAGCGTCGCGAGGAGCTTATCTTCCCGCTTGCCGGGCGGCTTGGCGCGCGTCGGACAGAACGGTAGGTCAATGTGTGTGTTGTGTTTATTTTGTGGGTACTCTAGATCAACCTCGAGAATATAACCTGTGAATCCGGAGCGATCGCGTTAATGTCAAAGTTTGAAACGTCTTCGACCCATCGAAAATCGGCATAAGGCAATGGTTGACACATTGCCCATCCATACAAATTATTTACATCGAAGTACATAAGGTACGACGATGGTTTCGATGGATCATATGACTGCATGTACTTGTTATTAGCATGCGCGTATCTGTTGGAGCATTGACTTAGACCACCACGTATACCCCGTTCAATAAACATAACCATATCGATATCGGGAAGCAATTCAAACGTAATATTTGTATGTTTTAGCATCGCGTCCCATGTATACCCGGGAAGAGTATAATAATACGCAGGGTCGAGTCCGTAACTCGCGATGCAAGTGTCACGGAAATTTTCAAAAATATCTGCTAATAACAAGACATCAGTTTTTAAGTACAAATCGCTATATTCACCTAGAGTTCGAAGGGAGAATCGATTCCAGATGTTCTCATCGTGCGCGTAATCGCTCTCGGATACAGTGTCACCGGTCAAGGAACTATAAAACGATTCGCGCGACGGTAAACGCGTGTCCTGCAGCTTGTCCACGCAGTCAATGTACTCGTACGGAAAGACACTTTTTCGCGTCAATAATTCGAAATTGTGAGTGGATAATGCGGAAAAATTGAAATGTAAAATTTTTAACTTATTCTTATCGAGAAAAGATGCTAATTTGTCAAGACTAGCACTGAGAAATTTGTATGAATCGATGAATCGTAATTTTATGCAAGCTTTCCGATCTTTGTCGTCGTCATCGGTACTATTGACAGTCTTTGTAAATGAAATGTATTTTTCTTTTGTTATTGGAAGCACATCTACGCGTCCTTCGTATGCGGTAGCTATTTCTTTTATGATAAAATGTGCATCATAACCGGATAGATTGTGGAAAACTACAGGAATGACATAAGAGTCTTTGTAATTTAGATTACAGTTTGAGTGTGCGGGACCCCTGTATCGCCCAGTTAGATGACAATGATCGCGTACTCGATTATCGTCCGGCGCAAACGGTTTTTCACAAATGTGACATTGCGTGGCGCTATGAAATTTTTCCCACTCGTCTGATGTTAAATTTATCATGGGGACATTATCAAATAAAATACCCTTTATGCGATGCGCTAATTCCTCGAGTTTGTTGGCGAACCACGCGACACAATCGGCACCGCGATAAGATCGGTATGTGGATAATGTTTCATCGTACGAACATTGCACATAGTACCCAACGCTAAATACCTCGTGATGTTGATCGTATGACACCGTGTTCCGATGTCTTCCTCAGCACACACTCCAAGTCGGCATACATCATGAATGGAAGCCGCTCTTTTCTGTTGTAGTTGTCGAAGCCGAGCCACTTATCTTTATCGCTTGGTAACCGGATAGCGCAGTCATTCATTTCTCCACAGTCTACCGTATGTGCCTGCAACTTGTCCTCTGATCCGAAATAATGCAAGCATCTGTGAAAAAAAATTACAATTTTATTTACAATTTTATTTACAATTATATATAATTTGCAATAAATATACGTACCGATCACAGATATATTTCTTGTGACCATTTTTGCTCAATTGCGTGTTCACGAGGCGAGACAGATTTTTTATGTATGCGAAATGTCCAACGTTGTCTTCCTCCTTCTCCACGTACAGCAAATTCACATGTTTTTCTTTTTTCTGATCGGCAAGTCGTATCGGAAGAATTGATAGTTCCTTCTTCCTCTCGATGCCATAGACGTTGATTGAGATATTGTTTATATGTTCAAACTTTTTTATTTGATTCAACGTTATCAGAAACTCAATGTTTTGTAAATTTAACACCGTTGTATAGTGCGGATATGAAAATTCCCGTTCCACATGTCTTTCAACGGGGTACAGAGCGGCCACCACTGACCACGCGAAACACGCATTATTCGTTGATCGCACATTAATTACCGCTCTCTTCGTCATAATTTCTCGCGGTAATTTAATATGGCATCCCGCGCGAATAAGATTGCACTTGTTGACGTTGACCGTAAGATCGAGGATTCGTGACAATGCCCATCCGCTATCACGTTCCAGGAACTCTTCGAGAGACGTCAATGTGGTTTCGATGACATGCCGCTCATACCACTCGCGTAAATCGAACGTGCGAAAAAGTTCATAATTTCTTGTGTTAATACTTTTGTTGGCGCGCTTATCACCTGTCACAAACTCACCGTTGAACACAGTATTTACTTTTACACAGTTGTGTATTTTTATAACGTCTTGCACTTGCTCGAGTACTACACTACTAGCATCTTCCAAAAATTGTCGCGGTTCGTTATAGTCTGCGTTAATCACCGCACCGGTCAGTATACGATTTTCAAACGCGGTATCGATCTCTCGCCAAACGATTCTTCGCGCGTTATTGTCGCCACTGTAATTACCACCACTGGATATAAACTGTCTCTGCAATCGAGTTTTTGCACCCTCGAGTCGCGCGATTCTAGCAACCAAAGATTGTCTATATCCAATCGAGAGTCGCGGACGCTTGACACGGCTGTTTTCTTCGAGCAGTTTGATAAATTCCTCGCAGTGCAGCGCCCATTCAAAATACTCGCCCAAAGCGGCGACTTGATGAGACCGCTCCAACAAGTCGCGTTCAGTCTGCTCGATGTTTTCCATTTTTCCACACTTTTTAAAATCACGTTCTATAGAGCACTTACACCCGCTATACTTTTTTCGACCGACGTATCTGTGCGCTTGTAAATTACGTACTATGGTTTGAAGTGGCAGCAGTCCTTATTATATTTCGTCTAATCATTTCTTCCCCTCTTCATGATTAACGGATTGTTTAATTACATATCAGAAAAGTGATCTCCCTTCATCGCGTTATCGCTTTTGACACAAAGCGGCCGGACATCGGCGCTCATTTTTGTTTATAAAAATTCAAGCGGCCGGACATCGGCGCTCCCTAAACAATGAGAAAGAATTCCGCTTAGGGGGAGGGGAAAGGTACCGCAAAGGCTGCCAAATATCGGCGCGTAATGCAACCCGGTCTTTTACCGCGAAGAAAACACGTGTCCCGACGTGTTCATTGCGATAAGCGCGACCTCCCAAGATCCCCTCAGATGGAGGAGGGGAGGGTGAGGTACCGCGAGGGCGGCCGAATGTCGGCAAAATTATCGCAAAAGAATTCTTCCTAAACAATGAGGAAGAAACGTCACATATGGGCAGGGGTGGGGGAGGGCGGAAGTACCGCCAAAGCGCGTCGCCTTATGGGGGAGGGGAAAGTACCGCGAGGGCGGCCGAATATCGGCGCTCACTTTGCGGTGTTTTGTTTATAATAAAACATGTTAGATAATTCAAAGTAATACAATACGCTGTTTTGTTTATGAAAAACAATACGCGATAAGCGTCTCCCGCACAGCGATAAGCGCCCCCGCCCCGCGTGACGTCATCCCCCTCGCCTACAAGATCCCCCCCGCCCCGCGTGACATTATACCCCCTCGCCTCGGAGAAGCCCCCCGCCCCGCGCCCCCCTCGGAGGACCTGGGTTAGAATTGGCATAGTATCCCTACTCGAGTCACTTTGGTTTCTCGTATCGAATTCAATTTTCTTCCAGTTTCTCGCATTTTCAGACAACTTTTCTAAATGATTTTGCCGAAGTTGCTCAAATCATCAGATGGAAGATCTGGTTTTTGAGACTGCGGACCATAATAACGATCTGTTCCTGTCTCTCGTTTGAAATTTGTTTGCGTTCCTTGCACTTCTCGAGATTCTCTGGTTTTCGCAATTTTTTTTTGTCGATTCTTTTCTACATTCTCAACAATAGGTGGAACAGTTTTATCCATGCTCTTATGTAATTCTGTAAGGACTTGTTGCGTATTAAATTGCACAGCTGTTGCCGCAACTCTGGCATTGTAAGAGCCTCGTTTACCAAAATGAATGCGCTTTCCACCAATTTCTTTGCAGATTATCGAATTAAACGATTCTGCAGGATTATTAGTTAAATTCAGCAATAAGCTGTCGGAATAACCGCTTAGATATGTGATAGCGCTTTCTATTTTTTGATACAGGCCATGTATTTTCAACAATGGAACATAATTTTTGTTCGTTTTATTATCATTCTCTTCGCATATACCGCATGCTTCGCATCGCTTATGTTCGCCAAAAACATGACTAGGAATGTTCAATATATCTTTCTGCAATTCCATAGCCTTACAATGTTGAGGTGTTTGTTGATCTTTTCTTCGTAGCTCGGCTGCTGTTTCTACCTCTTTTCTGATGTTTTTCATGTTTTTTTTCACAACATTTCGCAATTCTGTAAAGCCACGCTGCCTCTGCGTTTTTGGCTGAGTCATCTCTGCCACAGCTTTGAGCTTTTTACATAAATTGCGAAGTAAATAATTCGTGCATCTTTTTTTACTGTGACCATCTGTTCACTATATGGTCTGTTATCAATAATGGTCTGATAAACGCTACTGTCACCGTCGGCAATAACTGTTTTATAAATCAGCCCATGCATTTCGAGGCTACAATTAAAACCTTCCGCGATGGCATCGCTCTCCATCCTTGTGGAGCTTTCGTTGCGATTAAAATTTTTGTAGCATTTGTGAGCTTTTGATTCGATACTTTTTCGTTCTGCCATATCACATACTGCACAAAATTTATTGCGGACACCAACAAAGAGAATCTTTTTCGTACGGTAACCAATTATGGCTCCAATACCGGAAGGAGAATTGTAGGCATTGCCTACGATCTCTTCATCCAACTACCATCCGCTACAACTGTTATATACGGAATACCGTTTATAACTTCGTTTCTCTCAAGAGCGAGTTGTTTTTCAACTTCGCCAGCCTTTTTCATACTTTCTATGGCTGTTTTTTGAAAAGCATCGACTAACTTTTCTCTATTTTCTATGTACCTTGGCTCGGTCATACAAGGAATATTCATGGCTGTACACTGCTCATTCAGCTGAGCATAACCAATTCCTACTGTAACAGTTCTTGCTACAGCAGCTATATTAATGTCCATTATTTCCTGCTCTTCGGGTTCTGACCAGAAGTCGGCTTCAGTATGGCACATTTGGCACTTGAAGTACAAACGCGTTTTTAACCCTTTGTCAGAAGTGTGGGTGAGTTTCCAATCTTCAAATCGGCACTCTATTCCTCGCATGTGGTTATTAAATGTTCTGTGGATTTCATTCCACATATGAGAAAGGTCGACAATGCGACGGCTTTGAGGCATGCTTTCCTGGATACGATTTGTATCCAGAGGGCCATTATCGATAACAAAATAATTGTCATCTTCGCAAAATTCTACATTTTGACTACACGTACCTGTATTTGAATTTAACTCCAGGCATTGCATCGTGGGTACTAACGATTGGATACTAACTTTCGAATCCATCGTATCGGAGAATAATTCCACCGATTTCTGATAATCGATGGATTCGTTGTTAGTATCCTTAGACGTGCTGGATACTAACGATTGGATACTAACTTTCGAATCCATCGTATCGGAGAATAATTCTACCGATTTCTGATAACCGATGGATTCGTTGTTAGTATTCTTAGACGTGTTATTCCTGGAGTCATTTTCCTCTTGTCTCTCCAGCTTCAGCATCTGTCGCCTGCAAAAAAAATAATGTTAAAATATTGTTAAAAAAATAAGATGGGTCAGTTATTATATCATTATATATAATCAAGAAAAGAGTAAAATTTCTGAAAAATAAATGCAGTCTCTTGTTTATAAATCTATATCTAATTGAAAACTATATTATATTATACAATAGATAATGTTTTACAACATAAATGTCTTATTTTTCATAATAACCAGAGGACACATATACCATATAAACCGTATCTGATGTGAAAAACAACCAGTTCACGAATAGATGCTCTCTGGTATAAAATATCTTTTTTTGAAAACCAGAACGCACATGCAAATCATTCTGGGAGAAGATATTTTTTATAAGCAACTAGCAGACGAATATATCGTCTCTGGTATAAAATATCTTTTTTTAAAAACCAGAACGCACATGCAAATCATTCTGGGAGAAGATATTTTTTATAAGCAACTAGCAGACGAATATATCGTCTCTGGTATAAAATATCTTTTTTAAAAAACCAGAACGCACATGCAAATCATTCTGGGAGAAGATATTTTTTATAAGCAACTAGCAGACGAATATATCGTCTCTGGTATAAAATATCTTTTTCTGCTACTACTTTATAACTATTATTACTACTAACTACTATTTATTACTACTATTTCTACTACTAACTACTATTTATTACTAATATTTCTACTACTAACTACTATATGTGCAAGACTGCTTTATTTTTCAGAAATTACTATTTTTTCGAAATTACTATTATGTGTGTGTGTGTGTGTGTGTGTGTGTGTGTGTGTGTGTGTGTGTGTGTGTGTGTGTGTGTGTGTGTGTGTGTGTGTGTGTATACAGGATGACCCATTTTAATCTATAAGCCAATATATGTATCTTCTATGATTTTGAATTTAAAAAATTGAACATATACATGTTGAACGAGATTGAAAGGGTTATTAGAATATCGCAAATAAAATTCGAAAGATGAAGGAGTCTTGGAGATTTCAGGATCATTTTTGTTTTTTTAAATGGAATCGCTATAATTTTTTATATAAATCGATTCCTTGGAATATTCTGCAGTGACCAAAAAGTGAATAGTTTACGAGTTATTTTATATTTTAATTTTATAATTTTACATACACTATAAAATATTTTGTAAAATATTCATTGTTTGATGATGTTACCTGAATACTTTTATGCATAAAATAATGAGAAAAATTAATTGGTGTAAAGAAAACACATGTTTGTGTTTAAAAAAGGTAATTTGCAACTAACAGTTATATTTTTTTAACAACTCTTTTTTCTTTATACCAATTAATTTTTCTCATTATTTTATGCCTAAAAGTATTCAGGTAACATCAGAGAACAATGAAATTTTACATACACTATATAATATTTTACTAAAATATTATATAGTGTATGTAAAATTACTTTAAAATAAAAAATAACAATTATTCACTTTTTGGTCATTGTATCCTTTTTTTATGCAAAATATTCCAATAAATTAATTTATATTAAAAAATTATGGCGATTCCATTTAAAAAAACAGATGATCCTGAAATTTCCAAGACTCCTCCACCTTTCGAATTTTATTTGCGATATTCTAAAGACCCCTTCAATCTCGTTCATGTATATATTTAATTTTTTAATTCAAAATTATTTAGAAGATACATATATTTACTTATAGATTTTAATGGGTCACCCTGTATGTGTACATATATATATATATACATATACATGTGTGTGTGTGTGTGTGTGTGTGTGTGTGTGTGTAGAGATAAAAAAATATATATATTAAAAAAATTAATTTTCAAGTTTTTTTAATTTATACGAATATATGAATATGTATATATGTATATATATGAATATGAATATATATGAATATGAATATATATGAATATGTATTTATACGAATATGTATATATATGAATATGTATATATATGAATATGTATTTATATGAATATGTATTTATATGAATATGTATATACATATATATACATATTCATATATATATATATATATATATACACACACATATATACATACAACATACGTTTTTTACGTATTTTACGTATCGTAAGAGCTTTAGGGATTAACGACTAACTGTCGATAATATTGTTCATGATAATCGAAAATAAATTACCGCTTATCGCAGCAAAATGCGATAGCGCTTCGAGCTTCGAGCTGTAATCCGTTTCGCGCGTATGTTTTGTTTTCTGTGAAACGGATAAAAAGGCGGTATTAGTTGTCTGGCGACTGGCGTTTTTTTCGCAAGAAAGCAAAAGTGAGTTAAAAAAGCGAAGAGAACGAAGAAAATTCAGCAGAAAATTACGAAGATGGACCACTCACACCCATCAACAAGTGGCATCGAGGAAAAGAAAATAAAGAAGCGCACAAAAAAGGTATTTAAATCATTTTGGTTAGAATTAAAAGAATTTAAAGGATGGTTAACATCACATTCAGACAATAGAAAAGCTTATTGTACTGTATGCAATAAAATTCTTGCATGCGGCAAATGAGAATTACTGAAGCATGCAAGTCGACGTAAGCATATTTTAAATATTAATAAAAATCGCGGTAATAACCCAGCTACTTCGCTGCTCACTGTCGATCATAATTATAATATGGGTCATATTAATAAAGTAAAAGCAGCTGAAATTAAATTAACATCTTTTTTCGCTGAGCATAATATAGCATTACATTTAGTAGATCATATGGTCCCTTTAATAAAAAGTATTTGTTCTAATCCACAAGTAGTAGATCTTACATTGGGACGAAAGAAATGTACGTACATTTTAATAAATATTATTGGAAAGTGCGAAGAAGAAATAACTATACAAAATTTAAAATATCAAAAATTTTTGATTTTATTAGACGAAAGTTCTACTATTACTAATGATAAATTACTTTGTATTTCCTTTGTATTAAATACATATCTCCCGAGAAAAAATGTATTACAGAATTATTAGAATTAATAGAATTAGATGCTAAAGATTGTTCAGCAGAGAAACTTTATTCTGCGTTTGAACATTGTTTTAAAAGTAAAAACCTACCTTTGTCTAATATCGTGGGAATGGCTTGTGATAACGCGTCGGTTATGATTGGAATTCGAGATTCTTTTGTCACTAGATTAAAAAAAGAGGTTCCGGCTCTTATAGTTTTAAAATGTATTTGCCATTCCTCAGCACTTGTCGCAAGCAAAGCTTGTTCAAAATTACCGGATTCGTGTGAAAATTTATTACATGCTATTGCTACGTACATTTCTTGCAGTCCAAAAAGATCAGCTATTCTAAATAAATAGATGAAAGTATTAATTGAAGTTAATTGAAGTTAATTTACAGTTCTTAATATTCTTTTATTTCAAATTTATTTTATGGAGCTATTTTCATTTAAATATGCATCAATTTTTTAAAAATTTGTTTATTTTTAATTTCTTTTAATTATAACTTTTTTTTAAATTTTTGTAACATTGATATCTTTCATTATTATATTTATCTTTATATTGTCGATTCTTTTTTTATTTATTGTTAATCTTTCATATAATACTTTGTATTAATTTTCTATATGTCTCTTAGATTTTATAGATATTAATTTTTTTCATATTAATTATAAATATATATTATTTTATTTATTTACAATTTTGTGTTTATACTTTAAAAATGATGCTTTTTAGTTTATTTCTTATTGTTTAATTCTTATATTATAATACACTTGTTTTAATGCACTTATTATGATAACATTCATAATAAGCATAATTTTTTCTTTCTTTATTTATAACGTTATCTTATGTTTTTTTATTTATTTATGTTATTCTATTTCTTATTATTATGTTTATTTTACGTACAAGTGCAATATTAATTTGACAATTTTAATTTATTAAATAGAAAGAGATAATTATAGATAATTATTTTAATATATTATTTATGTTAATATAGTTTATTTATAATTTTAAAAATAAATTTAATTTGCATTTAACTCTGGATGAGTCAGGGTGGGTCATCATTTTGTGGGGTTGGATTGTATATTAATCTGTGATTTTATTTTTTTAGAAGCTTCTTGTATAGTCAGATACTGTGCCATATTTGCTATAACATGATATTTATAATATTTAAAAATTATATAAATATGTATGTTGTTATATATTATGTTGTGTGCCTCGAACAAGGCACTGGGGTTGCGCCGAATTAAGGATGAGGATCCTCGGGTCGACCGGGACGTCGTAGGAAGATAGGAAGATTATTCTCTCTTCTTTTGATTAAATATATTTTTATTTCGGATTGAATATGGTTTCGCTTTATTTCTCGTCCTTTCTTTAAATATATATTCGCGTAACATTCGATGAGCGTATATTCGTATTCCTCTCAATAATTCAGGTCGTTGTTAGTGAGTCTCGTTCTGATGTTCTGGTTTCTTATTAGCGACCACGTCTTGATGTTTAGGAATTGTATTCGAGACTCCGTCTTGATGTTTAGGAGTTTTATTCGAGACTCCGTCTTGATGTTTAGGAGTTTTATTCGAGACTGCCTTCGCGGGCGGGCTCTCCGTCTTATATCTTCTTTTGTTCTTTGATTTTCAACGGGCGAGGCCCTTGGAAACAAGTCCCCGATTGGTTAATAATATTCACGCGTTTTTGGTCTAAATGCATAAATGCAAGCGAAGCAGGTCGAAGTCCCTGGCCTTCGCTTGCAGCTCGCGATTTCCGGTGCTTCGCGCGTGTCTCGCTGCGTTAGCGTTTTCACGCGACGAGCGTTTGTCGAGAGCGCTCTTTTATAAGCAAAAATGTTTTACAGTATTCTATAAAGATATTCAGTAAATTCTAATTTCTAATAACTACTGGTTATAGTTCGGGCTATAACATTCCTCCCCCGTAAAAAAAAGAAAAACGGAGGTACGAAGTTTTTCGCTTTCTTATCTTATTTTTGTTAAGATTATTTCTAATGCTACGTACAGTTATAATTCCCGTTTACAATGTAGTTTTATAATCGTTTCTTATTATTGTGTCTGGTGTTGTCAGTTTACAATTTCCGTTTAGCGTAATTTCGCCGGTATTTCTTATTATTTTATTTTCGAGCTGACCGTCACATTGTATGGTTATCGTTTGTTCGGCGTCCGTCGAGTATAACCAGGTGTGCTCTTGGTGTAATGCTATCCATAACATGTGGGTTGAGACATAGTGTCTTACATTACATTTGCTCTGATAATGTTGTCGCTGCGTATACATTTGAATTTCGCATGGTGCGTCTAAATCTACGCGGTGTATAGGTGAATTGCGTTTACATACATATTGTGTATTAATTTTATTACAATTTCGCAATTCGCTTTCCGTCATTGTCGCATATGTTAATTTTTCTTTATCTATAACAATTATTTGATTATCTATTTTGATATAATTGTATACATTATTATAGGATGGTGTGGGGAATTTTATTACTTTTACAATATCATAGGTCGGTTGCGCAATTAAAGGGAAACGCAAAATAGTATATATTGTTGTCGGATCACAGTAAGTATATAACAGTAAGTATTAGTTTTCTATAAATAGCTTTAGTCTATTCGTATGCATGCGCACTGCTTTTCTTCCTTTTTTAATTGTGTAGTTTACGTCGGAATTCTTTTCGGTTATTACGTAAGGCCCTGCCCATAGTGCATCTAATTTTTTCGATCGTCCCCGTCGGAGCGTCTCGTCGTATACTAATACTTTGTCGCCTATCTTAAATTTTGTTTCTTTCGCGGATTTATCGTAGTACCCTTTGGCTTTTATTTTGTCTTCTTTAATATTCTCTTTCGCGAGTTGATTTGACGCCCGTATTCTTTCTTTTAATTCTTGCGAGTAGTCGTCGTAACTATACGTTAGTTTGGGCGCTCTCGCTAGAGCTGTCGGTAGGTCCGCTTGATGCCCGTATACTAATTCGAAAGGTGTATGCCCCGTAGCCGTGTGTGGGGTCGTGTTATACGTAAACATTGCGTAGGGAATCCACTCGTCCCAGTCTGTTTGGTCGGCATTTATATAGTGTCTTAAATATTCGGCTAACGTACGGTGTGAACGCTTTAATGCTCCGTTGCTTTCGGGGTGATAAGCTGTTGTCTGAATTTTATCGATTTTAAGTAATTTGCACGTATTCTTAAATATTTCACTTACAAAATTTGTTCCTTGGTCGGTTAGAATTTTTTCGGGAATTCCGTATTCGAAGATTATTTTCGTGGCGAATTCTTTCGCGATCGTGTTAGCTTCTTGGTTTGCGATCGGTATCGCTTTGCTAAATTTTGTTAAATTATCTTGGAAAGTTAGTAAATATTTATTTCCGTTATTAGTAATTGTTAACGGTCCGACTATATCTAGCGCGCATTTCTCGAATGGTTTACTCGGCGTGTCCGTAATAATGAGGGGTGCTTTTACTCGTCGCGATAATTTATTTTTCTGGCAGGATTCGCATTTCGAGATATATTTTTCGACGTCTCTTGTTAATCCTGGCCAGTTATGTTTTAATCGAATTCTTTTTATTGTGCGTTCGATTCCCTGATGTCCTCCTGTGGGTGCATCATGATATTCGTAGAGTATTTGTTGTTTCTCCTCTTCGGTATATACTCTAGCGTTATCGGCGAGTTTTTCTTCTCTCTCTTCTTCCTCTTCTTCTACTTTGAAGATTTCTCTCTTTCTTCTCTCGCTTGTATCTCGAGTTACGTGTCGACTTAGCGCGTCGGCGTTCGCGTTTGCTCGTCCGGCCTTGTGAATTATCTCGTAATCGTATTCTTCTAATTTTAATCTCCAGCGGATGAGTCTTGATCCGGGGTCCGTGACGTTAAATAGCCAAATTAGAGGTTTATGGTCGGTTATTATTTTAAATTTTGTTCCATAGACATATGGTCGAAAATGTTTAACTGCCCAGACGATTGCTAACAATTCTTTTTCGGTCGTATTATAATTTTGCTCTGCCCGAGATAACACTCGGCTGGCGTAAGCGATAGGTCGGTCATTGCCTACCGGTCCCTGTGACAGCACGGCTCCGATTGCGTAGTCGGAGGCATCGGTGGTCACGTTGAATTCTTCGATGAAGTCCGGATATTTTAACACTGGCGCGGTCATTAATTTTTCTTTTAGGGTGTCGAACGCGATTTGTTGTTCGTTTCCCCATACAAAAACTTCCGTCTTTTTTGTTAGTTTTGTTAACGGTTTCGCGATTCGCGAGAAATCTTCAATGAATTTGCGATAGTAGCTCGCTAGTCCGATAAACGATTGTATGTCTTTTATTTTTTGTGGCGTCGGAAAATTTTTTACCGCGTCTAGTTTCGACGGATCGGGTAATATGCCGTTCTCGGAAATAATATGCCCTAAGTATATTACTTCTTTACGTAAAAATTCGCACTTTTCCGGTTGCAATTTTAAATTATGTTTTCGTAATCTCTGTAGTACTTCCACGAGTCTTTTGTTATGATCCTCTAAACTGGATCCGTATATTACGATGTCGTCGAGATAAACGAGACATCTGAGCCCTTGTATCCCTGTTAGTACCGAATTCATTAATCGTTGGAAGGTCGCAGGCGCGTTTTTTAATCCAAACGGCATTCGGTTGAACTCGTAGTGTCCATAGGGGGTTGAAAAGGCGGTTTTGTTTTTATCGCGCTCAGCCATCGGTATCTGGTGATATCCTGATGCTAGATCAAGCGTCGTAAAATATTTGGCGTTCCCTAACTGGTCCAATATATCGGTAATATTAGGCAGGGGAAATGAGTCGCCTATAGTTAAATCGTTAACTTTTCGGAAGTCTACTACTACCCTGAGTCTTTGTTTTCCTGACGCATCGGCTTTTTTCGGCACTACTAATAATGGAGCATTCCATTGACTCATGCTTGTTCTAATAATTTGGTCTTTTAGCATTCCTTGCACTTGCTTATTTACTTCTGCTTTATGCTTCTCGGGAAGGCGGTATGGTCTTACGTTGACGGGCGAGGTGTCGGCGCGCGTGTTTATCTCGTGCTTTATCGTCGCGGTGCATGTCAGTGGTTCTTCATTTAAATGAAATATATCGCTATATTCTTCGCATATCCGTTGTACTGAGCGTTTTTCTTCGACGTTTAGATGATCCGTGCGTAATAATTGTCAGATTCGTTCGTCGCGCGTTGACGAGTTATGAGTGTCGCCCGTGTGTATCGTGTATACTTTGTGTGCGTTATCTTCACATATGTCTTCTACGGTTACGAGCGGCATACTAATCTCTACGGTCTCGTCGGTCGTATTAATTATACTGACGGGGCACACAAAATTTTTTGGTTCTACCAGGCATCGTCCGATATATATTCCCGGTGCTGTTTCTTCGGCCTTTATCACGCCTATCTTATTACGATTCGTTGCCGCTTGTATTATCGTTTCGCTACGCGGTTTTAATTGAATTTTATTGTACGGTCGTAATTTTAATACGGCGTTTCCTATTTGAATCTCCTGTTTTTTGTAATCGCACGTGACTTGTTGCTTTTGTAGAAAATCGATTCCTATGATCCCTTCGTATTCCATTGGGAAGTCGTCCTTTACGACATAAATCGCGTGTTTGATTTTTCGGCTGCCTAGATCGATAGTCGCGTAGAATTTTCCTATTGTTCGCGCTTTATGCCCGGTTATGCCGATCAAAGTAATTTTGTCGTTGTATATCTCGGTTTCACCTTTCAGGTGTTTAACTTTTATTAAAGAGACAGTAGCTCCAGAATCGTAGAGCATGTTAATCTTGCCGTTCTTTACTTCGCGTATAGGTAGAGTTATTAAATTCAGGCTTGCTGCTCCACGAGACATTTGTCGCACGTGTGTTACCTGATATTCTATCGCGCGTGTCTTTTTATTCTTTTCTTCTTGCCGTTCTTCCTCGTCACTGCTATACTCGGATTCGGTATCTCTTTTTCGCGATTGTGGTTTCTTACGGTTTTCAATTTTATTTATGCTTCGCGATTTTTTATTATCGGTTCCCTTATCGTGGTCCGGTGTATTTGTTTTCGGCCTTCCATTTAAAGTCCAACACTCGTCGCGATTATGTCCGCGTTTTTTGCAATAATTGCAGAATTTCTCTACGGTATTTGCGCGAGGGGGCTTGTCCGGTTTTGGGAGCACGTATTTATTACTGCGGCAATCGCGTCCGTAATGTCCCGATTTTCCGCATTTATAACACTGCGTGGTTTTATGTTGACCTTGTCGCGGTTGTTGCCCAGTTTTGCTTTGCGATGCATTTGTCATTCGCGATGCGTTAGATCCTATTAACTTTTCTTCTGCGGTTGCGCCCGTTATCGCTTCTTGGAGTGTTGTGTATCGTTGTGATCGCACGAGTATTTTCAATTCGTTACGTAACCCGAATTGGAAATTTAGTAATGCTTGGCTTTGTATGGTTTCTAAAATAGCACGCTTATAGGTGCTCGAACGCTTTTCTCCCTCAATCATTGAGCTATATAATTTCCTGGCAAGTTTGTCGACGCGTTGTCCGAAACTCTGTGCCGGTTCGTTAATGTTTTGCTTGAGCGAATTGAACTTGATTTGTAAATACGCTGTACTCCGCTTACTTTGATAAGAATTTTCTAGTTGGTCTTTCAATTCTTCGAACGTTTGAATGTCTCGTGTCTCGAAATCTTGCATGGCTTTTCCCCGTAATTTAGTAAATAATATTCCTTGAATTAACGCTTCCTCGTCATCGGGGTGAATATTTTTAATTGCGTACGTACAGGAGTTTAAAAATTCTTGTAATCGGGTTCGCGTTGTGCCGTCGAACTCCGGTATCATTATTCGCGCTTCCTTTAGTGACATGTACCGTTGTGAGGCATTCCGCCGATTTCGGATGTCACGCTCGGTTCGTCCGTAAGCCATACGAGGCTCGTGCTCTTCGTCCGAATCTCGATCATAAGCGCGTTCACGGGATCTAATCTGCCTATTTTCTAAGCGCCTATCCGCTCCCTGTTCGCGTGTGTGTTCGCGTAGATTCCGTCGATCTCCTGCGTCTCGATTGCGAGGGTAGTCGCGGTGATCACGTTGATTATTTCTGTCTCGCTCGGGAGTGAGTTCGCGTAGATCTTGCCGACTGTCGCATCTCTCTTCCGCATCTTGATTACGGGTGTGTTCACGGAGATGTCGATTATCGCGGTGCCTATTTGCATCCCGTTTGCGTGCGCGTTCGCGGGAGCTTTGACGACTCTCGTCTGATCTCTCTCCGCGTGACCTCCAATCGTACATTTTATTTATTTCTGTCCGCATTTCGATTTGTAAATCTCGTAGGCCTTGTAATACGTCGCGCATCATAGGATTTTCCTCGTTCGCGTTGTTTTCGACGGGTGTCCTATGTTCGGCGGGTGTCCTGTGTACGTCGACTTCTACGCGATGTACGTTTCCGCGCTCTATAGTTTCGCGTAGGCGACCAATTTCGCAGTCCACAGCACCCACGGATACGTCCGCTGCACCATTTGGTGGAGTGTGCATCACCGACATGTTATCTTCGTTAGAGTCAAAATCGCTACTATCGTACGTAGTTGACCATCCGCTTTTCTGTGACGCGTTGCTAGGGGTTTTGCTTGCGCGTATTTTAATTTCTTTTATATTTTCGTTATTACCGTCTGTTCGCGTCTTTAGTATACTTTCGTCAAAACTATCGAAGGGGAACTCGCGTTTAACAATGACGTTCGCGGGTAATTCGTTTTCGCTTTCGCTTGAATATTCGTTCTCTAATTTTCTACGAACTCGCTCGAGTCTTTCTACAGTTAAGGGTAACGCTTGAATCGCTCGTTTGGCTGAGTCGCTATGTAGCCAAGATTTGTTCGCTATCGGTTTCGGGGATGTCTTGTCCCCTTCCGACATTCACGCAGAAATATTATAAGGATCGGACTTACAGTATTACGGTTCGCATCGTTACGCTCTTTATCGCTCGGTACGGCTTGGCTGCTGCTAATGCAACTCGATCGCTCGTGGGCTGATAACGGCTGGCGGCTCGATGCTCGTGCTTGACACGGCAGGTCGTCGCTCCGTGATGACGCGTTGTCCGTGAGATTGTCGCAGGTCGGCGTTGTCCTTGGGACGTTGGCGATCCTACTCGATACTCAGCTGCTTGCTTATCGCTCTTCGTATTGCTTGCGTTATCCGTCCTTCTCACACTGCACTGTGGCTTCTGCTTATTTCCGTCAGCTGTTTTTCTAACTGACGTGCCTGCTTCCACACGTTGTGTATGTGTGTATTGCGGGTCTTAATTTTTAGTATTCTGCTTTCTGTGTTGTCCGTCAATTATTTCGACGTGCCTGATTTTTCTAATACTTTTGTATTGTTTTCAGGTCTTCAGGTTCCTGCTGGTCCTGGCGGTCCGTCGGCGCAATCCCACCGTTGCCACCAATTTTGTTGTGTGCCTCGAACAAGGCACTGGGGTTGCGCCGAATTAAGGATGAGGATCCTCGGGTCGACCGGGACGTCGTAGGAAGATAGGAAGATTATTCTCTCTTCTTTTGATTAAATATATTTTTATTTCGGATTGAATATGGTTTCGCTTTATTTCTCGTCCTTTCTTTAAATATATATTCGCGTAACATTCGATGAGCGTATATTCGTATTCCTCTCAATAATTCAGGTCGTTGTTAGTGAGTCTCGTTCTGATGTTCTGGTTTCTTATTAGCGACCATGTCTTGATGTTTAGGAATTGTATTCGAGACTCCGTCTTGATGTTTAGGAGTTTTATTCGAGACTCCGTCTTGATGTTTAGGAGTTTTATTCGAGACTGCCTTCGCGGGCGGGCTCTCCGTCTTATATCTTCTTTTGTTCTTTGATTTTCAACGGGCGAGGCCCTTGGAAACAAGTCCCCGATTGGTTAATAATATTCACGCGTTTTTGGTCTAAATGCATAAATGCAAGCGAAGCAGGTCGAAGTCCCTGGCCTTCGCTTGCAGCTCGCGATTTCCGGTGCTTCGCGCGTGTCTCGCTGCGTTAGCGTTTTCACGCGACGAGCGTTTGTCGAGAGCGCTCTTTTATAAGCAAAAATGTTTTACAGTATTCTATAAAGATATTCAGTAAATTCTAATTTCTAATAACTACTGGTTATAGTTCGGGCTATAACAATTAATATTTTATTCATTTGTACTTAATGTTAATAACTTGTAATTTTTATGTTCGCAATTTTAATATATTATTTTTGTTATATGTTTTTTATTTTTTATATATTGCTAGTAAATTAATCAACAGGGTAGTTAAATTAATCGACCACACTAGCCAATGAATTTGTCTAAGTTATGACTTTATCGACCATATGGTTGTGGTCTTTATAAAGTATAACTTGAAATTATTAATTACAAATTTTTTCTTAAGTAAGAAAAATATTGGTCCGAAAGTCGCTGAATCGGGAATCGAACCCGAGTCTTTCGCTTTCCGGGCGACTGCTCTTACCTCTAAGCTATTCAGACCCTTCGAAACAATACTTCTCTCTTTTTGCTTTTATATAGTTATTTGTAAATAACGCCTTGTATATCCGCCGGCGTATACTAAACAGTTGGAAAATCATCTATACGGGTAGGCTTCATGATTAGGTCCAGGAGCAAATTTAAATATGTTTTTTATTTTTTATATATCGCTAGTATTTTTCTCACTTAAGAAAAAATTTGTAATTAATAATTTCAAGTTATACTTTATAAAGACCACAACCATATGGTCGATAAAGTCATAACTTAGATAAATTCATTGGCTAGTGTGGTCGATTAATTTAACTACCCTGTTATTTTTGTTATATTTTTATTTTTTTGTTGAATATTAATTACTTATTTTTTATTAAATAATTACTTCATATTATTAACGTTTAATATAGTATATGTTTATAATAGAGTTGTATAATTTTGTATTTGTTCGAATATTAGTAAGATTTTCTGAATATTAGTAAAGTTTCCCTTACTCTAGCAACAAATGTTGGTATTCGTAAATTTTAGTAAGTCGGCTGCAGACGCAACAAATTAAATTTCGTTATTATTATTCTTAAATTGCATTATATTTTTTTAATAAAAACCTTCCCACTACCTTTTCCTTTATTATTTAATATTTCTTATTCCTTTTCCGCACAATCTCATGGGGTCCTATTTTATAACTTGTACCGACAATGTCGCTATCGGTAACGTGCCGTTGCGCATCTATTTTAACATATGAAAATATGAAAATATATCGTAATTAATTACAGAATAGGACCCCATGACATTTTTTATTTCATTGAAATATGTACGTGACTGATACATAACAGCGTCTGCTAGCGTTTGCGCGATTACGCATGCGCGAGATTTGTCCCTCCATATCCCAACATTGCTGGAGTACAGAGCTCAGGAAAAAGAGCTCATGTCCCTGCGTCTCCATCCTAGAGAAGTTCTTTAACATTCTCAATATATGGAGACGTATATTCTTCCATATAGTTTGGACAGACATTCGGCCCACCTTCTCCACAAACGAACTTTCATAAAAAAGTCCATAGGCAGCGCGGAACTCTGTCACAATATTCACGAGTCTTACCTGAGTCCGGTATTCCCATGAACATCCTGTCAAGTTTGAGTTGACCAGTGTCCACCCGCAGATCTCAGGATCGAGTGGATGCCCTCAACGAAGCCCGAGAGTCAGGATCCACCGCGCCTTCCGTACATGGTTGGGAAACGATCGCCATTTCCACTGCGGAGCTCGCCCCCAACTCCGCAGCTGGCCCATCATTCGATAACGACAAGGGGATAGCTGAGACAATACTACCCCCTCGCCGGGTCCTGGATGTCCGGTCATCTTGGGCCAGTAAGTCCTTATCTTTAATTTCTTCAGCCATCTGTGAAATAAGAAGAATAGGCACTTTTAATCGGAGATGCCCAGCTCCTAGATCGGTTGTTTCCACCTAATGAGTCCGAACCTACCCGGGAAGTTAAGTGTTTATTTAAAGCCGTCACCCATCGCCTTGTCGTAAGTACTTTCATCAAGCATGGCTTTTGAGACAACTCCTTCCAAGGAGATGCCCACCCGCTCTCAAGTATCTTACCGCTGGCTGTCCGCGGCTGCTTATTCCTCCCGAAGGAGTTATTCGCAGCTAATCTCCATATCTGGAGGCCGTATTCCCTTATCCGCAACCCGGAGACGCGCTCTGTCGCACCAGCTATGCGTCTCCCGCTATCTGTGGCAAGCGAGAACAGAGATCACGCAGAGATATGTGTAAATACTCACGAAATGATATATCTTTTTTTTTTTGGAGCAGTTCTCGCCGGATGGTGAGAAGTAACGCCTTCAACCTCCTGTAGAGGTTATATGACGTCGAAGTGGTATATCGTAAAAAGATAGGTTAGAATGACATACCTACAGTAGAAGTCTTGATGTTGGTAACACTGCTGATTGAGTTAATCGTCGATTAAAGTTAATCGGAGTTGGTTGAAGTGGCCCTTATATAATTCAGTCCAATGAATTCCCCCTCTCGTTGGACGCCACCTTGTCGTGGTGAGAGGGCTCACCCATCTCGCTGGAGAGATGAGTGCTAAGAGCGTCCAATACGGCACTTTGCTGTATGATTCTCTCCGGCATATGGAATGTCTTCCACACGTCGAAGAGGTCTCTCGCGTTGAGAGACACGGAGCCCGGCTCCCTCGAGGGTTTATTGCCCGCGAGCCGATAGGGGTAGGCGGCCCTGACTTCAATCGCCCGGTGGCACGGCACCGTTAGGGAGAGGACTGCTCTCCCACCGTGTACTGGTGTGTTGGCGGGTTTACCCGCCTTGGGGGGGATCCTGTCTCGTCGGTGGTTTCTGCGGTCAGTCTCTCGTCTGTGCGTCTGGGGTTCGCTTCAATCTGTACGGTTCGGGGGGTGTCTTGCGGCTCTGCCGCGGGGAGGGATGTGGGTGCCGGTCGCCTTCGTGTCTGGGGTTGAGGTGGCGTGGCGGAATTCTCCGCTCCGTCGCTCGCGGCCTGGCATGGGGTGCCGATTTCCCACAAGGAGGAAGACGGATCGGCAGTTGATATGCCCGTAGATATACGGGAAACCTCCGGACTGCCGGTCCGAGCCTTTCCCGAGCCGCTCGGACGTCTCCGAGGCGGGGTCGGGAAGGTAATGACGCGGCCAGGGTGCTGGTGGAGGGCTTGCCCTCGCGTCCCAGCGTCCCATGGCCGCGTGGGCGGCATGGAGGAGTTATCCTCGCCCCGGCGTTTCATTGCCGCCGCCCCGGAGTGGGTGCTGGTTGGAGGGCTTACCCTCGTCCCAGCGTCCCATCTCCGGGTCTAAGACGTGGGTGCTGGTTGGAGGACGCGCTCTCGTCCCAGCGTCCCGGCGAGCGTTGGCAAGGCCGCCCGGACGTCTCCGGGGTCGGTGCTCGCCAACAGGAGGCGACGGGCGGTAGGGTTATATGCCCGAAGATATTCGGGGATCCGGAAGTTCCGGACCTACCGCCCGGACCGCTCCCGGGCCACTCGGACGTATTCCGAGCTCGGGCCGAGGGCGGTGTGGTATTACGTCCCCGCACGGGTTTCGGGCTTGCCTGGGTCTTCGTGCGCGGACGGTCGCCGAGGCCGCTCAGACGTATTCTGAGGTCGGGGCTCGGCGGCGAGAGCAGATTCCGTCGGGTGAACGCGACCGCTTCCGTTCCGAAGCGGCCACCCGACGGAAGGCATTGCCCTTCCGCTGGACGTGATTCCCGGCGGAGGGCGGCTGTTCGCCATGGCGGGTAAGGCGGGGCCGGGGAGCGGCGACCCCGTCCCAACCGTCCGTGGGGCCCCCTGGGTGGCGCCACCTGCCGCGGTGCCCACGAGGTCGGAGACTGGGACCCCTGAAAATCCACGGTGGGCGTTAAAACCCCCGTGGGCCAGTAAGGGGCCGGAGTCATTGGCCGGGGTGCGCGTATTCCCCCCGGGGATACCTGAAGAGTAAGGTTTACAAAACAAAACCTGAAAGCATCCAAGAATTGATACAGCGAATAAGGGATGAAATAGATTTGATACCTTTTGAGACGAATCGTAGAGCCATTTCTGCATTCTATCAAAGATTGGCATATTGTCAGGAAGTAAATGGCAGCCACTTTCAGCATTTACTTTAACACACTGAGTAAAATTTATTTTAAAACACGGAGTAAAAAGTTTTGAATCATTAAAGAGAGATAACAGTTTTCAATCGTCTGTTCTGCAACCTATCACCACTATGTACACATTCACACTTGTTTAGCCACATGCGCGCGCGCACACACACACACACACAAACACACACAAACACACACAAACACACACAAACACACACACACACACAAACACACACAAACACACACAAGGGATCAAATTCATGCCACTTCCACGCAGTTGATCCTGGAAAACACTAAGTGCATGAAATTTCGAAATTTGAACGGCCGCCATTTTGAATGAGGGGGTCGTAGCGACTTAAAATTTTAAGGGTGTGTTTGTTATAAAAAGACCTTTCAAACGAGCCCCCACTCGACCCTTAATCCAATTTAAAATTTTCAACCCCCCTCTTACCCCCGCGTACCAGGGGGTGGGGGATGATCGGCATCCATGTCATAGGGTAGCTTTATTGATAAATCAAAATACGTGTTTTACCGTTTTTTGATATTTTCATTTTTACAAAAATTATTTAGGGGTTTCCACACTTTTGACAAACCCTGTATACATGATCCTGGGAGACAGATTGAGTCGGGCCCGACGTGTCAACAAGAATCCATACCCTCGGTGGAAATGGTACAAATTTGACCTCGACAAGTTCCAAACGTCAATTGAATGGAGTTCAATATATCAGAAGATGGTTGCTCCATCTTGGCCGAAGACGACAACAGCGAAGAAAGATCAGCTGAACAGCAGGAAAAATGGTTCCGCTCCACGCTGACGAAAGCGTGTGACATGGCAGCTCCCAGAGTAAAAGGCAGGCCTAACAAGGCTCAAACTTACTGGTGGAACCAGGACTTAGCCAAACTAAGGGAAACGGCGGTCAAAGCCAGAAGAAGCTGGACCAACGCTAAGAAAAGAAGAAGACCACCGGAACAGATAGAAGAGCTACTGGATACATACAGGCAAGCCAGAAGGGAATTAAGGGCAGAAATAAATAGGGCGAAGTCCAAAACGTGGCAGGAGTTGATTAACACTATTGACTCCGATCCGTGGGGCTTGCCCTATAAGATAGTGTTAAACAAATTAAGGCAAGCAACACCGAGCCTTACCGAGACGATAAGTGAAGATACGACCAAGATCCTCCTGGACTCGCTGTTCCCTAATGGCAGAGCGCACGACCCCACAGGTCTATGGCCGGAGTTCGCATGGAGCGATGGAATATATCCCCTAAAGAAGTATGGGATATTATTCAAAAGAAAGCGTCGAACAACACGGCGCCTGGGCCAGACGGTATAAAGATCGGGGTCTACAGGAAGGTGTCCAAAGAACTGGTAACAAAACTAACGGAATGTTACAATACCTGTTTGAAGGAAGGCGTGTTCCCTGATAAATGGAAACAAGCCAAATTGGTATTAATATCCAAAGGGGGCTCGACAGAAGGAGAAATCCCCAAAGTCCGACCGATCTGCCTCCTTGACGAGGCGAGTAAAGTATTTGAAAAAATCCTAGTCAACAGGATAAATGGATGGATGAACAACAATCCCAACATCCAATTGTCGGATAATCAGTTCGGTTTCCGAGAAAAGAGATCCACATGTGGCGCACTTTCAAGAGTCATGCGAATCATTGAGAAGGTGAATAGAGAAAGAGGAGTAGTAATTGCAATTAGCGTTGACATTGCCAATGCTTTCAATTCGCTACCATGGGAGAGAATAAGAGAGGCACTGGCACGCCGGAACTTCCCTGTATATATCAGAAGGATCATTGACCACTATTTATACCGGAGAAAGGTAGAATACCTGGACCACAACGGCAGACTAACATCAAGACCCATGCTGGCGGGTGTACCGCAAGGGTCTGTGCTAGGGCCAACTCTATGGAACGTCACTTATGACAGTGTTCTGCAAGAGGGAACGGAAGAGGGGTGTCGAATCATTTGCTATGCAGACGACACCCTGATTCTAGCCTTTGCGGACACTGTCGAGAGGGCCAAGGCAAGAGCGAACATGCAACTGGCCCTGGTGATGAACCGCATCACCAGACTGGGACTCACAGTCTCCATTAACAAAACAGAGGCCATATTATTTTATAGAGGACTAAGGAACCCAGAGTTTCTTTCCACACTCACGATCAACGGGGAACGGATACAGACGGGCACCTCAATGAAATATCTGGGTGTCATGCTTGATAGTCGGCTCAAGTTTATTGAACACCTAGACTATATTGAGAAGAAAGCGGCGAAAGTCGCAAGGTCACTAGGGAAGCTTATGCCCAACCTTAGAGGCCCGAGAGAGATTAAACGCCGTCTATACGCGAACATAATGCTCTCAGTAATCTTATATGCCGCCCCTATATGGGGAGAGGCACTAACTACCAGGAGAAACATTACGAGACTGAACCGCCTAATGAAAACGACGAACACCAGAGTGGTCGCGGCGTATCGAACCGTCTCTCTAGAGGTCTCTATTTTGGCACGAATTCCACCACTGCACTTGCTAGTCGGCGCAAGGAAGAGGACATACGAAAGGATTGCGGACTTGAAGGAGAGCGAAATGGTCGATAGATGCGGCCTGCGACATCAAAGATGAGGAAGCCCTGCTGATGCGCCGTCAGTGGTTCATCTACTTGGCGAACCCCAATCTTACGGGCTGGCAAGTCAGGGAGGCAGTCCTGCCAATTATCAACAACTGGCTGGACAGACAACATGGGGGGTTAACATTTCGCATGACCCAGATAATATCGGGTCATGGATGTTTCGCGACTTACCTGTTTAGAATCGGAAAGAAGGACAGCCAGATGTGCGAACACTGCAACGGCAATGCAGAGAATTCGGCGGATCACACGCTCAACGCGTGTGATGCATGGACCGAACAGAGAGGGGCCCTAGTGGACAAGATAGGAAACGATCTGTCCCTAGGAACAGTGATGCGGGCCATCTGTGATTCGGAAGAGGCCTAGGTGGCAGTACGGCAGTTCTCAGAAACAGTCATGCTAGCTAAAGAGATAAAGGAACGAGAGCGCCAAGCGCAAGAAGCGCTAGCCTCTCGAACGCAAACTAGAGCGGCATCGCAAGCCAATCGTCGGAAAAGATAATAGGCGGCGTCATGGGAAAGGTCTACTCAGAACGAATAGACGGTATACTCTAGTATACAAGGAGGGAACTTCTGGGCGCGTAATACAAGCCTAACTTGGACTGCACAAACAGATGCAAGGGTGATAGTGCAATGATGTTTTGCTTTCTTTATGGACATCACGCGTGCGCTTAAAACAAACACACATATAGACCAGGGACACGGAGCTGGGCCAACAACTCAGTAGACGTGTGCACCAGGAATACAAGGAGTTAGCACAGCAGTAACCGACTTAAGGTCGTTTTCCACATTGTGCCGTGGCCAAGAAGACACATCGTGTGTATACAAATGAAGGATCCGGTAAGGAAGACGCGGAGATACCGCGAACTGGGTTGGGTGCGCAAAAGTAGTGTGCGCAACAGTTCTTGCGCACCCAACCACTACAGGAAAGCCAGGGTCAAGTTTGGACCCGGGCGGGGTTTTTAGTGGGTATTGGGAAGACTTCCCGAGTCCCACATAACGCGGGTGGCCGGCCCCCGGGTAGACGTAAAGGTCTTTTCCCCGCCCGTGCCGATCGCAAAAAAAAAGTCCAATGATTTCCAGATAATATGCATAATGAATTTTAATGAAATAATCAGAATTAAAAAAAAAATTTTATTTAGATTAAATTTTAGGAACTATTTTATATATTATTATTGTTTTCCTCTTTTTAAACATGTTAAATTATAACTTAAACCTGTTTTCTATCTGTAAAGCTTATAACCCATACAGCAAGGAATTTTCTAAGAATGTGCTATAAACATTCTATGAATATCCTAATATTTCATGGGTCATTCAGAATATTCTATAGAAGTTTTCTGAATATTCCATGGAATTTTGTCTATTCGGAATATGCATATAATATTCCAGAAATATTCTAATAAATGTAGTATATTTAGAAAATGCATGGAATGTTCTATAAATATTCTGATAAATATAGAATATTTAGAATCATTCATAGAACATTCTATAAATATTCTTAAAATATCCATAGTATATGCTATGAACATTTTGAAAAATTTTCTAAAACTTGCTATAAATATTTTGATAATATTTTATGAACATTCCGATGAACATGCACATATTCAGAATATTAATAGAATATTTTTTAGATACTAATGGAATATTCTTGGAATATTCTATATACATTTTAGAAAAATATTGAAAACGTTCTAATTATTCTATGAATATTAGAAGACTATTTTTGGAACATTCTATAAATATTCTGGAAAACCAAAAACTTTTAAAAAATATTTCTGCAATATTTATACAATATTTTGTAATTTTCTTGAGTATCTACAATATGTTATACATATTTCAAGAATATTTTATAAATATTCTTAGAACATTTGCGCATATTCCGTATATGGTTGAGATATACATATACCTATGTGCTCATATTAATTTCCTTATTATTATGGATATAATATGGTCGAATATGCGCAAAATGTTCTCAGAATATTTACAAAATGTTCTTGAAATATGTATAACATATTGTAGATACTCAAAAAAATCGAAAAATATTCTATAAATATTGCAGAAATATTTCTAAAAAGTTTTTATTGTTTTCTAGAATATTCATTGAAAGTTTTAAGAATATTCTTCTAATATTTATAGAATAATCAGAACGTTTTCAATATTTTTCTAAAATGTGTATAGAATATTCCAAAAATATTCCATTAATATCTAAAAAGTATTCTATTAATATTCTGCATATTCATGTTCATCGGAATGTTTATAGAATATTATCGAAATATTTATAGCAAGTTTTAGAAAATTTTTCAAAATGTTCATAGCACTTACTATGAATATTTTAAGAATATTTACAGAATGTTCTATGAATATTCTAAATATTCTATATTTATCAGAATATTTATAGAACATTCCATGCATTTTCTAAATATACTACATTTATTAGAATATTTCTGGAATATTATATGCATATTCCGAATAGACAAAATTCCATGGAATATTTATAGAATTTCTATAGAATATTCTGAATGACGCATGAAATATTAGGATATTCATAGAATGTTTATAGCACATTCCTAGAAAATTCCTTGCTGTATATAGAAATCAACATTAATAAACATTTTTAGAAATAAATATAATTTTTTCAATAGAGTATCTATACAGGCAAATATAATATCTATACAGACAGAAAGGTGCCACTAGTCGTTCGTAAAAATTTTCTAAAAGTTTTTTAATATTTAAAAAATTTTCTTAAACGTTTTTATACTTTATGGGAAGTATTATTAATATATCTTTTTTACTTCATTTTTAACTTCTCAAAATAAGTTAAATGAATATCAATCAATTGAAACAGCCAGATGATATTACTTGAGCCCGCCAAATTTTCTGCGTTTATAAGCTGATATATCGCGCTAGTTAATTGTTTTTACTGTTGCGCATGCGCAACTCGTCCCGCATTCTATTCCGCCATCGTATCGCGTGTGCATCAAGAGCCGTGTATATTGTTCAGTGAGCAAGTCTGAATATATTTGTTTGTATCCTGTTCTGTTGTGTCCTGTTCTGTTATTTCCTCTTTGGGAGGCTAAAACTGTATAGAACCACACCACTGTTTTGATCAGTATAAGCAGGCTTTGAGCTTTCCAACCCAGCCAATAATCTCGAGGAAGGAAGGAAGGAAGGTATATAATCGTTTGTATAAAAATCTAGTATTTGCGTTAATCCTGTGAGTACCAAGCAATTTTTAGAAACATTTAAAATTTATTGTAGGTAAGAGTTAATGACTTTTTAATATTTCTAGATATAAATTCATTTAAAATTTATTGTAGGTAAGAGTTAATAACTTTTTAATATTTCTAGATATAAATTCTAGATATAACTTTCTAGATATAAATTCGTAAGATTTATAATTTGAGAGGTTATATTTAAGTCGCAGCACACGTGTTTATGTATAATCTATATGGAAATAAAAATTATAATCATAAAATATTTGTTATGGATATACATTCATAAAAAATAATTTGATATAGGTTAGGTTAGGATTAGGTTAGGTTAAATTATAAGTCGTAGTACATGTTTAATTATTATGTTAAAATTGCAGATTTTAATCATAATGTACATATGTAATGTTGCCTAATATATTAAAATTTTATAAAATTATATCTGAAATGTATTATATAATTTAAAGATTTATAATTGTTTATAATGTTTATGTTTTTAATTTTTGTTTCAGGTACTGGTACTTTATACTCTATATTGTAGGACTAATATACATCAATAAAAAATTCGTTAATATACAAATATACCCATACAGCACAGAAAGTTGATATAACGTTGTTGATATGTTGCAATGTTGAATATTGAAATATAAATATTTTTTCAACGTTGAATCTATGTTGAGTCTTCTACATTGAGACTCTTTATATTGCTACAACGTTGAATCTATGTTAAGTCTTCTACATTGATTCTTTATATTGCTACAACGTTGAAGCAACATTGAACAAATTATATATATGTGTAGCGCTTGTACGTACATATGTTTGTGCGCGATTGCGCATACTCCTATATATATAATAATAATAATAGGTGTGGTAGTATGTTAAATCAGAATCACCAGTAATATAAAAACAAATTAATTGACACCTTATCTCTCGACCAAACTGGCAGTATATTTATTAAGAAAATCACAACGTTTCTACCTCTATATTTGGTCCTTATCAAGTGATCTGTACAACAATATATTATCTCAATAATGAGGAATTAACAAATGAAATAATTAATTTACACTTACATAGTTCCTTAAAGTTATACACTTATGTCATATTGATACGCGTCATGCTAGACAGACAGTTTATTGCCGACTAAACGACCTTTATTATTTTGTCATAGATCTTATTAAGATTTTCAATGTCCTTATGTAAATTTATTGTGTTGTTATTTTTCTTTATATAAAACATCTCAGCAATCTCTCTTTTTCTTATATGTTTTTCGTTATGTAAAATGTTTGGGTTAGACCAATCGAAATCATGGTTAAAATCAATCCTATGCTTACTAACCACTGAAAGATTACTGCTGTGAAGTTTTATATTATTTGAATGTTCTTTAATTCGCGTACATAATTGCCTTTTTGTCTGTCCTATGTATGAGGCGCTGCAATCCTTACAATTTATTTTATAGACTATTTCCGTTTTTTCCTGAATAGGTAGGATATCCTTCCCCAGTTTTATTAAACGATTTAATTTCTTAGGAATGTAATGCACAATGTTAAGACCGATCGTTTTAAAATTCTGATAAATATTATTTAGGCCTTTTACGAAGGGGAGCGATATAGTATTAGTAATTTCCCGTTTCTTCTGATTGTTACTAACGTCATTTGTTATGCGATTGTCCAAGGTATGCAGTCTTTTGTGAACAAACCGATTTATGAATTGTTCAGGAAAGCAATTGTTTGTCAATATTCGTTTAACAATTTCAATATTATGGTGAAATTTTTTGTCTGCTAGTAAAATTGCATGATCGACTAAGTTAAAAATCGTATTCATTTTATACTTGAGAGGATGATTTGAGCAGAAATTTATGTATCTATCTGAGCTCGTAGGCTTTCGATACCAATTGGTAACCAAACTTCCGTTCAATCTAATAACCGTTGTGTTGAGAAAATTCAGACAACCATTAGATTCTAATTCATATGTAAACCCCAAACGCACATGATAATCATTAAAGACCTTCAAAATTTCCTGGACATTATTTTTTGAAACGATCGTGAAAATGTCATCCACGTACCTAAAATAAGTTTGAATATTAAAACTTAGTTCTGATAAGCAAAGAGTCTCGAGATCGTCCATTACTATATCAGCTAGAATAGGCGAAAGGGGGGAACCCATTGGACTGCCGAAAATCTGTTCGTAGAAACACCCATTGAATGCGAAACTAGTTGAGTTTAGAATGAACTCGACAATATAGGAAAATTGCGCAAGACCAAAATCTGTGTTAGGAGAAATTTTATTCCAACGTTTTTCAATAGCCTTTAAAGCCAATTCTTTAGGAATATTCGTGTAGAGAGCCGTGATATCCAAGGACAAAAGTATTTCGTCGTTTGTTATATTTTTATCTTTAATTTTAGTGGCAAAGGACCATCCGTCTTTAATATGTGAGGTGGCTTGTAAATTTGATTTATGTATTATAAAATGTTATGAATATATTTCGCGACATTATAAATAGGACTTCCTATCGCTGAAACAATAACACGTAACGGGAAACCCTCTTTATGGATCTTTGGCAGTCCATAACATCGCGGTAAATTGCCGTTAGTAGTATTTAATTGTCTATACGTGCGTTCGTCGATTAATCCGTTCTCGCGCCAAGATTTTAATAGAGAATTGAGTTTGTTAGTAAGCTGTTTTACGGGATTTCTGTTTAATTTTTTGTACGTTGTCATATCATTTAGTAAACATTCCATTTCTTCTACGTAGTCTTTTTTGTTCAAGATCACAGTGCATTGTTCTTTGTCGGCTTTTATTACTAAGATGTCGTTATTTTCCCGAAAAAACTTATTACAAGTTGAAATTCCTTCACTGACAAACCTATCGATATAGCTAATATGCTTATTTACACATAAACATTTTTCAAGAGATTCAGCGATTGATATTCTAGTTGTTTCAATTAATTCTTTAGGAATCTTAGCTTGATTGACCTCTAAATTCTTTATAATCTCAAGTGAGATTAGCATACGGTCATTTTTGTTGTTAGAATTTATGGGCAACCCGAATTTGTCTCCCAAGCTCAAGATAGTAGTAACTTCAATTATTGAGATAATATATTGTTGTACAGATCACTTGATAAGGACCAAATATAGAGGTCGAAACGTTGTGATTTTCTTAATAAATATACTGCCAGTTTGGTCGAGAGATAAGGTGTCAATTAATTTATAATAATAATCTTTTTATTGGGCATAGAATATAGTCACGCGAGTTCTGGGCAAGAAAAACAACTTTTCCGTCCGTCGATGCACTGTGTCTGTCGCGTGCGTTCATACATACGCGGTATTTCGTTTTTCTGTCGCGTGCGATATATATATATATATATATATATATATATATATATATATAAACTCAGTGAATACTTGCGCAGTACCGCATCACTGATTGTGTTGCATTGTGAGTGCAACAAATAAAGTCGATTAAATTAATACTGTCACTGCGGCGTCAGGAAAGAATTAAAAGCAGGTATTTATATTTTATGTTTAAATTTATGTCTTAATTATATTGTTGATTATCTTTCTGCGGATGCAAAGTTAATCGGTTTTAATTTTTGAGGTTATATGTATTGTATATGTATAATTATTTATGCATGGATTAGCTACTTTTCATTTTTTGCTGAAAGATTAGTATGCGCTTTTTTTAAATGTAGTATGATTTTTTACACGTTCCTTTTTCCTTGGATTGTGAACTATTATTCTTTCTCTTATTCTATATTCTATACATATGTTTGCCTTGATAAGCATCAAAATTGTTATATTCTTCAGCGCTTTACAAATATTCTGAGAATTCGTTAAAATCAAAATATTTGTTTTATGATCTTTTTCTTGAACTGAATAACATATGTATAATCCCAGATTCTCTATTTAGGGTTTCGGCTCTATAAATAAAACATGTATTGTTTATACTCATTCTGAAACCTATATTAGAATCTTCCATGACAAATATATATACCTATTATTATATTGGTCTTTAAATATAATTAGTTTATTTAATTTATGTCTATCACTTAAATTTACGTTTTTTATAATGAGTTAATCATCTAATTTTAACATACAATTTTATAATACAACGTAACAAATAAGTATAAATGATTTGCATGATTGCTAAAAAAGCATTTTGCTTGGTCATTATAATATGTTCTATATGTTAATTTATTGAATGTTTTTTTAAATCTCTTCGTACTTCTGATATTCTATTGGTTTTTGTGTGTGTGCGTGTGTGTGTTTTCTATATACAGATCAACATTCAATTCGAAAACTACTGGTGGAAAGTAAATAATCAGATACCCAAATGTTTATTACTGTGTATTCTATAAGATCATAGGTAAGTATTATTATTTGAGCTAAATAATAAATTATAATTGATAACTATATATATTTGTTGTTATATATACATTCCTTCATTTATCTTTAAATAGGAAAGACATATAATGGCTCCATGGAAGAAAAAGTATAAAAAATATTCAGAACGGCACTTGAGACGTTTAATTGCTCAGGAAACTCAGTTCGATTGCATGTTATTGTCATCAAATATACCGGGATGCTCACATTGGCCTGATATGCACAACGGAAAAGAAGTAACTGTACAGTATGTATTACATATGCCATGATATACAGGATGAGCCACATAAAGTTTTACAAGCTACATTTTCGGAATTTATTACAGATAGCAATAAAATTTCTTCTGTATCTTCTAGGACTCATTGGGATCTGTTATATAATATATATGAGATATCGCTGCCGGATTTGCAAAAGAACGGAATGGAAATTAGCCCCCATTTTTTTAACAAAAGTTCAAACATTATAACATTTTATTTAAAAAATGAGGGCTAGTCCTTCCGTTCTTCTGCAAATTCGGTAGCAGTATCCCATATTATAAAAGATTCCAATGAATCCTGAAAGATCCACAAACAATTTTGTCCCTATTTGTAATAGATAACTATCTATAATAGATTGTGAGAAAAATAAAATAGCTTGTAACATTTAATATACCTACCTTGTATATCAATTGTACATTGTTACAAGGGTCACTTTCTAGTTTTTTGATCCAATAACTAATTCATTTCATATTTTTACTACAATTTTTGAACTTACTTTTTAATGATATCAAATAAAATATTATACAATCTTAAATACATTGAAGTTCACGTTTAATGGTTTACGTACTTATAGAATGTACAATCGAACATTTTGGAATATGAAACTTACATAACTTTTGATTCTTTTAATTATACAATTACACGTAATATTAAGAAAGCATTGTTCTATGAAGTTTATGATGAGACTTATGAATTTTAATTTGTACATCGATCTCGGTTTCGAGATTCTTAAAGTATACGGAAAATAATTTTAAATAGGAATTTTTTTTAAATTATATAGAACACACTAATGTTAGTCTACAGTTTTTTCAACTTTGTTTTAGTAACATGTACCATTAGATTATGTGCTTTTTATTACTTA
The DNA here is from genome assembly GCF_030444845.1 of Prenolepis imparis. NCBI lineage: Eukaryota > Metazoa > Arthropoda > Insecta > Hymenoptera > Formicidae > Prenolepis > Prenolepis imparis. Next base: position 25,538,709 of record NW_028141159.1, read on the forward strand.
TGTGTATTTGAATTATTGTATAAACAGAAGTTACAATTCTGAAACACTGCTTTCATTAATTGACAATTATTATAAATCAGTTTAATGATAATGTAAATCAATATTATTGATAGCCAGATTACTATTTTTAATTGTTGATATAAAATTCTTTTAGTTTTATTAGTAATATTTGTATTAATTGTGTGTATATTTTTATATTCAGAGAGATGAGAGATAATATTAATTTAGAAGAGGAGATGAATGTGCGTGAATCGGTTAATCTAGAAGAGGAGATAAATGTGTGTGAATCGGTTAATCTAGAAAAGGAGATGAATGAATCGGTTCAATATGACGACAATCGTAACATGATGTTTAGCAACAATAATAGTAACAGTAGCAACGATACAAATTATAGCAAAGGCAGTGCAAATAGCTTGGATATTTCTTTATCTACAAAAAAACATGAAAGAAATCCTGTAGACAATGAAAATGAATTTAAACGTGACATCCAAGAATGGGCTATTGAATTTAATGTTCCCCATAATACTGTCAAGGCACTATTACTAATCTTAAATAAACATACGAGTTGCAGCTTTTCAAAAGATAGCAGAAGCTTGTTACATACGCCTAGAAGGACAAATATTGTGCCTATAAATGGAGGCCATTATTATCATTTTGGTTTGAAGAGAGCAACCGAAGTATTATTAAAGAACCGTAAAAAGATTACAAATAACGAAACTGTTTGTCTTTTAATTAATATTGATGGATTGCCATTGTCAAAAAATATTGAAGGCTTAAATTTTTGGCCAATTTTATGCTCAGATAATGTTTCGAAACAGGTTAATATTTTTGGATGTTTTTGCGGAAAAGATAAACCAACGCATGCTGAAGAATTTTTACGACCATTCGTTGATGAAGCTGTCGAACTAAGCCGAGACGGTTTTTTATATAATAATGTACTAGTTAAAGTTTGTATTTCTGCTTTAATTTGTGACGCTCCTGCTGCAGCATATGTTTTATCAATTAAACAGCATACTGGTTACTATTCTTCGGAAATGCACTATTCGAGGGGAGTTAAGTCAAAAGTTTGCTTTCCGGAAACATTACAGAATGCCCTAAGAACTGACAACGAGTTTGCGAATGAAGAATACGAAGATCATCAAACCGGAAAATCTATTTTAAATAAAATTCCCAATTTTGGATTGGTAACAAACACACCGTTAGACTACATGCATTTGGTTTGCCTAGGGGTGATGAAAAAGTTATTGTGGCTTTGGTTAAAAGGATCCAATAATATACGATTAAGCTCTTATTCAATTACGAAAATGTCGCAAATACTACAATCATTTCACAAAAGATGTCCGAATGATTTTGTTCGAAAACCACGAGGTCTTAAACATGCTCTACAATGGAAAGCAACTAAATACAGACAGTTTTTACTGTATACTAGAGTGTATTAAAAGATCACTTATGGAAGGATATGTATGTTCACTTTCTTACGCTACATGTTGCTATTACAATTCTTGTCAGTCCTATTCTGGTTACGCAATATTTGGTTGATGCACGGAACTTATTAGAACATTTTGTTCTATCGTTTTCTATTATCTACGGTAAAGAATATGTTACTTATAACGTACATAATATGTTGCATATATGCACAGATGTTGAAAAGTTTGGTCCTTTAGACATGTTCAGTGCATTTCGCTTCGAAAGTTACATGTCAACTATAAAAAGGCATCTAAGAAAAAATGAAAAACCCCTTCAACAATTAGCACGAAGGCATGAAGCAAAAATGGTAATAGGTTACGAGAGAACAAGTAAACAGCCTTCGCAAAGATATGAGTTTTCATTTAAGAATGTGCATTTTGATGGACCACTCTGTGATGGAATTAAAGTAAAAGTTCAATACAAACAATGTTTTAACGATTTATATGCGATACGTTGTAAGGATAAGAGAAATAATGCCTGCATTTTAAAGGATGGTACGGCTATAGTAATTTCTAACATTATAGAAAGCTATGATGATAGATTTACGTAACTGGAGCAAAGTTAATACCGATAGAAAACGTGTATTCATCTCCATTAACATCAAGCATGCTTCATATCACAATCGTGACAAAAGACGTAACATTATGTGTATATCCTATATCAGAAATAGCAGGCAAATTATGGTTAATGCGCTACAAGAATAAACTAATCATTCTTCCATTACTACATACCCTGACATAATAAAGATAATAATAATCTTGATACATATGCGCTTGTTCGCTTGCATGCAAGATTTTTTTAAAAATATTAATATAATTAGCTTTTATAATTTTAACCTAATTTCAAGATATTTGTAATTATAAAATGCCAAAATGGCTCAAACTGTTCCAGTATTAAATATTTCAAACTATAGGTATACAGAATTCATATTATTAAATATAAACACATTAATTTTAAATTCTGCATGCACACGTGCTGCTGCCTTTTATTTATTTATATATACATTTATCATATAATTTTAATCTGGTATGATTTTTATCTCAAATATATATAATATTGATACTAATAATATTGATAATAAAAATAAATAAAGATTTTAACTATTTTAAATGAATAATTTAATGATTTATCAAATAATTTATATATATATATATATATCTACTTCTTATTTTTCCTTTGCATCCATGATATACATATACAAATATCTATTTCTCGATTCATTATCCTTTATTACCTGTAATATAATATAGTATATTCTAATTATAATATTTGTGGTTTTTATTACAGTGTTTTTATTTATACATTGAATCGAAAGATGAGAAGATTCTCGATAATAGAGTTTGAGGCCGGGATTCAACTTGCTCCTATGTTATGGATTTTTGACGATAATAAAAGATGTTTTTGGCCAAATTACACAAAACAAGAAAAAATTAATCAGGCCATTTTTAATGAAGAACATCCGGACACTTGCAAGTGGTCATCATATAATATATTACGAATTTTTGGTACAGCAGGTACTATATATTATATTTCTTTCAATTTACAGCTTAAATTGTTGGTAAATGTCCTTATGTTTTTTGTATAATGATAATTATGTTGTTTTTATAATTATCTTTATATTTACCCTTTCCCCATGACATCAGTGAAAAAATGTCACTAAAATTAATGTTTCGAAAAAAGAGTTTGTACAGAAAATGTGTTTGTCTTTTAAACTTTATATTAAGTTACAAATATATAAGTGATAGGCCTTTTTAAGAGCCGAACGCGGATGTTGATGCGTATTCCAACTAAATTTTTAATTTTTCGCTGGTATTAAATTAATTGTGCACAGGGCACGAATTTTACTACTTGGTAACTGCCAAGTCTTGTATGGAATAATCTCATACTTGAGTTTTTTATTCCATATATCCCCTCTAATCCCCCTAAAGAATTAGAAGCGAGAGAAAAATATAGATCCGAAAGTCGCTGAATCGGGAATCGAACCCGAGACCTTTCGCTTGCCGGGCGACTGCTCTTCCAACTGAGCTATTCAGATCCTTTCGATTCTATACTTTTCTCTGCTTTTTAAATAATTACTTTAAATAACGCCTTTTCGGCCGGCGTAATTAAACAATAAGAATTACTATTAAGGCTCTTCCGTATAAGATACAAATATATAAGTGATAGGCCTTTCTAAGAGCTCTTAGAAAGGCCTATCACTTATATATTTGTATCTTATACGGAAGAGCCTTAATAGTAATTCTTATTGTTTAATTACGCCGGCCGAAAAGGCGTTATTTAAAGTAATTATTTAAAAAGCAGAGAAAAGTATAGAATCGAAAGGATCTGAATAGCTCAGTTGGAAGAGCAGTCGCCCGGCAAGTGAAAGGTCTCGGGTTCGATTCCCGATTCAGCGACTTTCGGATCTATATTTTTCTCTCGCTTCTAATTCTTTAGAGGGGTTAGAGGGGATATATGGAATAAAAATCTCAAGTATGAGATTATTCCATACAAGACTTGGCAATTACCAAGTAGTAAAATTCGTGCCCTGTGCACAATTAATTTAATACCAGCGAAAAATTAAAAATTTAGTTGGAATACGCATCAACATCCGCGTTCGGCTCTTAAAAAGGCCTATCACTTATATATTTGTATCTTATACGGAAGAGCCTTAATAGTAATTCTTATTGTTTATATTAAGTATTCGTATTGTAAAATAAAGGATGCAATAAATACTGCCTGAACCAATCATCCGTCTGAACTTAACAGGCATCTCGCGTTGAATATGTAAGATTTTTTAATTTCAAATATTACAATACTTTCTTATTATTGACAGATAAAAATGGTTATGAGTTATTAGAAATATCACAAAAATTTTTTCCACTAGAGGAATTAATTTTTTTTCTAATCTATTTTTCACAACACCTTTCTGTTCAATATTAATAATATACAGTATACAGACTTATTTCATTAGATACTATATTATTTCAGATACATATGCATCCGGTAGGCAAAAACTAAAACTCGCTGAACATTTTTCGGATATTGATACTTCTGAGAAAGATGATAATGAAAAAAAATTGCGTAGACGTGAGAGGGCAAAGAGAAAATACTACACTTCTGATTCTGAAAATGAATCATGTACAAGCCAAGAAATAACCTGTAAAGAAATTCCGCTTTTACCCACAATACAAGTTGAAAAGGAACAGCCACAGACTACACGGAATGTAGTACCGGAAAAGAAAGCAAAGAAACAGATATTTGACAATAAACTTGAAAGAAGCAATAATACTCCTATAGTAGATTCATCGCTTTATGATTTTAATAAATACAATACAAAGAAGAATACTGCTGCCAGTAGCATAAAATTTGATATTTGTATGGAACAACAATCTCCATCATATAGTAACACAGGTAAATCTTTAATCAACTAAGCATAGTTAAAAAGCAATATAGCCTACTTTTCTATGTGTGTGCATATAAAGAACTTAAAATTTATTTTTCCTTGTGCAGATCTTCGTACAGAAATCTCCACATCAATTCTTCGCAAATTGAACATTATTCTACATAAAATAAATATGGTGGATAAAAGGTTGGAGGTTCATGAAGAGCAATGCCGTTTTCCTTTTGACAGACGTGAGGAAGATAGCATCCTCGACGATGAAGAAATAGAATCAAGAGACACGGTAGTGTCTCGCGCCTAGTTTGGGCGAAGCCGACTCTCAGAAGCGAGGCACCGTGTATCTTTACGCGAATCGGATAGTTCGAGATAGTCATAGATTCGGATGCTCAATAACGGCTGAAGCGATCGAGTTTTTACTAGGTTTAATCGATAGATTGAGGTCGAATTATATAATGAAAGTGTCTTTATTTTTGCTCTACGTGCTTTGTAAGCGGAAATATAATAATGCAAAGTCTAAATATGAAAAATTTCGTTTAAGAAACGTCCACGTCATCATCGTTCACGCATACATAGTGGTATCTATCATGCTACACGCATTATTAATCACACGTATACAACACATGCATACACGTATATCACACGTAAACAACACATGCAATAGATGCATGTAGTGGTAATCTTGTACTGTTCTCACGTTTTACAACAGACAGCGTTAGTGGCGCTTCGCGATATTAGCAGCGTGCGGGGTTATGTATTAGATCTTTTGACATATGATAGGTTAAGTGTGCGGTTATCCAGGATCATAATTGATTGATAGAAGAAGAAGAAGATATTTATAAGAATCAAGTAATTATTTCATATTTTTTATAACAATATTAACAATTATATTCTTATTCATATTTTTTATAACAATATTAACAATTATATTCTTATTCATATTTTTTATAACAATATTAACAATTATATTCTTATGAAAAAATAATAGGATGGTTACGTAACAAGAAAATAGTTATTATTATATTATTATGAAAAAAAATAGTATATCACATATAAGTAGTATTGCATATTACATGTATGTAGTATATTGCATATCACATGTATCGTTACCATTTTATTTTACTATTTCTTTCATAATAATAACTACTTTCATGCTACGCTACCATGCTACTGTAAGATGCTTGATGAGCGTTCCTTAATATGACGTGATGTATACGCGCTCGCGAACAGGCTGCGCGCGCGGCGACAACTTCACCGCTCATTGGTCGTTCGTGCAGGCGCGCTGGGGATTGGCCAGCGACGCTCGCACGCGGCCGGAAAGGTGGCAGGAGTTCCGGCCACCTCAGTCTTCATCCACGACTCTTACCGGGAACACGTTCCCGAATAAAGTACCTGTTTAACCTAACTAATGTTAGTCATTTCGGCGAGTACCCTCAGAGAACCGATTCCACGCCTATCCCTTTAGCCTTTCCTGTCATAACCACGTTTCAACTACGTGTCTCACAGCTCAGAAGTGGGATGTCCCTCGGTTCTCTCGGATACTTCGGTCGTCGAAATCTCGGTGCGGGAATCAGTGTCACGTTAGTCCGGTTAATTGATCATACACGAGGCCAGGCGTTGTCTAGAAGTAAACCAAGCCTTTGCCGTCGTGGTCGATCTTACGTTTGTGTCGGTCAGAGCCGCGGGACTATATCGGTGTAGTAATCGCTGCGTCAGCAGCCCGTTCGCAGTAACCGCGCTTCAGCTACGTCCTAGCTGTTTTTAGCCCTTTTAAGTGGCTCAACGAGCGTAATTCTCGTTCAAAAATATCTCCGTCACAGTGACAATTACGTTATCGTGACAGGAGTCATAGTGTATAAATTATACACCAGCACGTGGAAACCACGTGCACTAAGATCGCCATTTTCCCCTGGAGTACAGGGTTGGCGGCCATTTTGTGACACGGCATCAAGAAGATCGCTTTTTGTCTTAAGCCCGATTTTCAATTGGCGCGCACGGGTCCATATCGGCTAGCGAGAGAGTCAGTTGTCTCAAGGCGGTACAGTGCGTTGTGTCTAAGGGACTGGTGGAGAATATTCCGACCGGGAGTGAGCTCGCGCCGTTTTTCCGGCTTCGATATACTCGTGAAAGAGATCATCGCGCCGCGTCGGCTACGCTCGTTGGTGCAACAACGAATTCGCTTTATAACTTGATTCGGCCCGAATAGACAACCGCAAAAAGTAATATCCGGTGGGGTATACATAGGGTTGGGCAGCCTATATGTTTGTGATCCTTCCTCATCGGCGTTAGAAGAAGTTCACCGCGTCGTCCCCGCTTGCCAGGTCTTTACCTTTGGGCTTATCGCGTCGTCGTCGCTTCCCGCGCAAAGACGCACATCGCCACGGTGGTGTTTCCCGCGCTAGAAAGCCGTCAGCCATTTTGGTGCAATCTCCCGCGCAAAAGTGCTCGCAGCCATAGTGGCGCTGTCTTGCGCAATCAGGCGCTCATTACGATAGTGGTGTCATTTTCCCGCGAAAAAGGGGCCGTCAGCAAGTGTCGGTACCGTTCTTCACTCAAAAGTGAAGGTCGTTTTAGTGATTAATATAATGGATTGTCAGCGTTTAGAAGAAAAGTCGCTGGACGACCTCCAAGAGGAAGCCAGGAGTTACGGACTCAACCCGCCGACTGACAGAAACCAATGCGTGGACATGATTATGTCGCATCTCGAGAGGAACGGACCTCTCATAGATCTGGGGGGAATGGTTCGAGCTCCTCCTCCACAATCGACCTCTGCAGCACCCAGTTTGGTGCATGTAGCATCCAGCACTCAGGTAACCTCTAATACAACCGGTGATCCTACAGCAGTTCCAGCGGAGGGATCTCTCTTACAAATGTGCTCGCTCATGATGGAGCAATCGAGACAGCAGCAGGCTTTCATGCAGTATATGCTCGCTGCTCTGAACTTAAATAACTCCACGGGTTCTACCCCAGTTACAGCTACGGGGCCTCAACCTGTGGTTCACAGCCCATCGCATCAAGAGACTAGAGCTACCCTTTCTTCAGCTTCCACGGCACAAGCAGTGAAGCTACTATCCACACATCTTCCTGATTTCTCTGGCTCTGAGGAGGAGGATGTTGAGTCATGGGTCCATACCGTTGAGCGTGTTGCTCAAATCCACGGGGTTTCCAATGATGTTCTGCTCTTGGCGGCGACAGGAAAACTGAAAAAGACAGCTCGTAAGTGGTTCGATTTAAATATCATTAACTTAATCGAATTTTGGCTTTATTTTCGAGATGCTGTTATACGGAGATTCCGACGGACAGTCCTGTTCTCCGTGACCTTACAAAAGGTGGAGGCTCGCAGATGGAATTATGTGAAGGAAACTTTTCACGATTACGCTACGGACAAATTGGTTCTGATGAAGAGCTTGGATTTGCCGGACAGAGATTTGATTCATCTGTTAATCAACGGTATTGGGAGCAAGTCGCTGCGCGAACTGACTGCCGCACTGCGGGTATCCTCCATTGACGAATTCCTAGAGGAGATGCACCGCATCACAACAGCTTCGGGGGAAGCTCACAAAAAATCCCCGACGTTTCTGAGGAAAAATCCAGCCAAGGTGGTAGTCACAACGTCGCCCAAGAAGGCGATCCAGCAGGAGACTTTTTGCGTCTACTGCCGCACTAAAGGACACACACGGGATGGGTGCCACAAACTGAAGAAGAAGGAAAAGGTTTGGCCCAATAAACCTGTAACTAAGGCTTCGCCAACGGTGGCGGCTGTAGAGCAGCAGGAAGATGCTGCATCCTCACACTCAACATCAGTCATCGCCATGGTTTCTGAGGGCTCAGAGCGCAGGATAGAAATCAACGATTCTAAATTAAAGGCCTGGACACCGGCAGTCCGGTTTCTCTCATCCGTCCGTCCGCGTTTAAGAAAGTTTTCGGTTATAATTCTTCATCTTCAATTAATTTTTCTGGTCTTCTTGGTTCTAATGGTTCTCATATTTCTATTCCCAAATTTCATTTCAAAGCTATTAACAACGTTCCAATCAAAATAACTGGTCTGGTTTCCACTACAATTAGTCTTCAGGTCTTACCTAACGTGGTCGCAAATATCAATTTGCACGTTTTACAAGACGATTCTTTCTCACTAGACTTAATCATTGGACGCGATTTTATTAAGGATAATGCAATCACAGTTCTTTATAACCCTTCTGGTGAGGATTTAGAAAATAAAGTCTTACTTTTCTAGGAAATAGCTTCCACAGAAATAGTTAAGGATCAGACCAATGACTTGAAGGCTATACTGTCGAATGTCGTCACAGATTTTGGCGTTGAGATTAAAAATCAATTAATCTCGACAATTTTAGAAGTTGAGAACACAGAAGTACCTCCGGTCGAGGATGATTACTTAGTGAGATTAGCGTTGAAAGACGAATCGGTTTTCGCTTTTGCTCCGCGTCGTTTCGCGTGGACTGAACGGTTGCAGATGAGAGAAATCACGGACGACTTAATGAATAGAGATATAATCAAATATAGTACTTCCCCGTACTGCGCACGGGTGGTACCGGTACGGAAAAAGAACGGGTCGCTTCGTTTATGCGTGGATATGCGCCCTTTAAACAGCAAAGTCATTAAGCAAAAATACCCGTTTCCTCTTATTGAGGACTGTTTGGCTCGGTTGAGTAGCAAGAGCATGTTTACTTTGATCTTAAGGATGGCTTTCACCAGATAAAGCTGCATCCTGAATTTACGAAGTTTTTCGCTTTCGCAACGCCCGATGGGCAGTTTGAATACACCCGTCTGCCTTTTGGTTTCTGCGAGGCGCCCGCGGAATTCCAAAGACGTTTAATTCAAGTTCTGGAACCTCTGATTCGAGAGGACAGAGTTATTGTGTATATAGATGACATTTTGATACCGTCATCCACGGTTGAAGATAATTTATTGATTCTTAAGGAGGTACTCTTGCTGCTCAAACAGTTCAATTTCGAGGTAAATTATAACAAATGCCTTTTTATGAGACAAAAGTTAGAATACTTAGGGTACATCCTCTCCCCTTCAGGGATCACACTCAGTGTACGTCACACTGAAGCGATTAGTCGTTTCCCGAGACCAAAGAAATTGGTCGAGGTGCAGCGATTCTTGGGTTTGACGAACTATTTTCGTAAATTTATGAAAGACTATGCGAAATTGGCCAAACCGCTTCAGAATCTTATACGTAAATCTTCTGACTTTAAATTCGATCAGAATTGCGTTAAGGCCTTCGAGTCATTAAAAGATGCTTTAACATCCTTTCCAGTACTTCGGTTGTACAATCCTGGTGCTGAGACCGAACTGCATACGGATGCAAGCTCGATAGCACTAGCTGCTATTCTTTTACAAAAACAGGATTCTGGCCAATGGGCTCCAATTTACTACAGCCAATCAACAAACAAAGCTGAACCCCAGTATCATAGTTACGAGCTGGAAATGTTAGCTGTCGTTAAGTCGGTCGAGAGATTTCATATCTATCTCTACGGATTAGATTTTACCGTGATAACGGATTATCATGCGTTAGTATACGCGGTCAACAAAGCGCAATTGAACCAAAGAATCGCACGCTGGACTCTGCGGTTGCAAAACTACCGTATTAAAGTTATTCACCGCGAGGGCGGACGTATGACGCACGTAGATGCGTTGAGCAGGATCGTGGCCTACCACGAACCAATGCCTCTTGAGCAGGAATTGCAGTATAGGCAACTGCAGGATGATAGGCTTAAGAATATTGCTGAAAATCTTGAGTTCTCGAACGATGATAAGTTCGAATTAATAGAAGGTCTCGTGTACAAAAAAGGGCCAGACAAGCCTCGCTTTGTTGTTCCTGAGTCAATGGTAACCAATGTTATCAGGATCTACCATGATGAAATGGCTCATTGTGGCACTGAAAAAACAGTGCAAGGATTGAATTCAAATTATTGGTTTCCTTCTTTTCGTAAGAGAACTCAAGACTATATCGATAACTGTCTAACGTGTATTTTAAATAACGTCTCGTCAAATGCACATGAAGATGAACTCCAAGTAACTGATAAACCGACTGCCCCTTTCAGCGTCCTGCATACCGATCATTTTGGCCCAATTTCGGATTCTATTGATGGTTTTAAACACATACTCTTAGTGGTGGATTCATTTTCAAGATTCACCTGGCTTTTTCCGTGTAAATCAACCACGTCTAAAGAAACAATAAAACATCTCTTATGGCTTTTCCATACTTTCGGCAATCCGGAGGTGCTGATTTCTGATCGGGGCACGTCGTTCACATCACAGGAGTTCCAAAAGTTTGTAAGATCTCGCGATATTAAACATACTTTAGTAGCTGTCGCGGCCCCATGGGCAAATGGAGTCGTAGAGCGGATAAATCGCTTTCTTAAATCGTCTTTAAGAAAATTGATCGAGGATCAGTCCTCTTGGCATTCTTGGCTTGGCATTATACAATATGTGATAAATAACACTTTCCATTCGTCACTGAAGGCTTCTCCTTCAAAATTATTTCTGGGATACGATCAACGTTGTCATTCGGACACCAGATTAATTCGGTTTTTGAATGATTTAGCCAAAGTAGAATTGAGTTCTGATGAAGTACGCTGCGATGCGCAACGCTTGGCATCAGAGACAATGGATAAGATTAAATCCTATAATAAAGATTATTATGACAAGCATCATAAAAAACCGACCAAATATAAAGGTGAATACGTGATGCTTCGCGATACAAATGTCAAACCGGGAGAAAATAAAAAGTTCAAGCCTAGCTATAAAGGTCCCTATATCGTAGCAAAGGTATTGGATAAAAATCGGTACGTCATCCAGGATATACCCGGGTTCAACGTATCTTCCAAGCCTTACGATTCCATTCTGTCCCCGGATCGCTTAAAACATTGGATCAAACCTGTTGACCCACTGGTTTCGGTGTAAATAGCATAATTATATATAGCCGATTGTATTAATTAGTTTTAAGCCTGATGGCGTTACTCGGTAGTTTAGTGGTCGGTCACGCAAACTTCAGAGTCCAGCGCCGATAAACCTCCTAGTTTATTTTAGAATTACATATTGAAGCGTTAGATTAAGGTCCAGGGTGTCCATATGTAGCGTTCGTGTGTAAATCATGTAAATAGTTATACTTGTTAACCTACTTTTGTTTTCTCCTAGCGTCAGATGTTTCGCCTTAAACATTAAGGAAAGATAAAGAGAAGGAGAGAGTAGTCATAAAATTTGAGGAGACTAAGTCTGTGATATCTCATCATTCGGGATAAAGTTAAGACTGATTTACATATGATCTACGGCTCAATGTTTTACTGTAAATATGTTTCTATTTAGGTTAATTGCGAACAGCGGTGCAATATCTTACGTTAAGAGGGATGTCCTGATAAACCGTAGTGCAATCTTTAAACCAAAGACTGTCTCATCTATATGTTGTGATATACAATAAGCCTAAATTTGTTTCCGACGTTTAAAGTTTTAGTTTTTGCGTTAGCATCTTAATTCAGTAGTTCTAAAAATCTATTTATCCTAAATATAGTTATATTGTTAATCTTTTTATAGTTAAAGCCTAAAAGTCTAATACTTTGCGTTGAATGTGATTTATAAGTTCATTTTGTTTTAGTTATTTATGATTGTAAAGTTCGAATCATTCGAGACGAATGAAGCGTCAGGATGGTCGAGCTGTAAGATGCTTGATGAGCGTTCCTTAATATGACGTGATGTATACGCGCTCGCGAACAGGCTGCGCGCGCGGCGGCAACTTCACCGCTCATTGGTCGTTCGTGCAGGCGCGCTGGGGATTGGCCAGCGACGCTCGCACACGGCCGGAAAGGTAGCAGGAGTTCCGGCCACCTCAGTCTTCATCCACGACTCTTACCGGGAACACGTTCCCGAATAAAGTACCTGTTTAACCTAACTAATGTTAGTCATTTCGGCGAGTACCCTCAGAGAACCGATTCCACGCCTATCCCTTTAGCTTTTCCTGTCATAACCACGTTTCAACTACGTGTCTCACACTACTATTTCTTTTATAAGTACATAATTATTGATGTAAAATAAGGAAGCGAATAAAAGCTAATAATAATAAATAATGTAAAGATAATAGTGCTATAAATGATATGAGCTATAATAAAGAATTTATATACATTTTTATAGCACATAGCATTCATAACATTATTATCTTTACATTATTTATTATTATTAGCTTTTATTTGCTTCCTTATTTTACATCAATAATTATATACTTATGAAAGAAATAATAAGATGGTAGCGTAGTATGAAAGTAGTTATTATTATGAAAGAAATAGTAAAATGGTAACGATACATGTGATATGCAATATACTACATACATGTGATATGCAAAATACTACTTATATGTGAGATGTACTATATTTCTTTCATAATAATTACTTTCTTGTTACGCTGCCATCCTACTATTTCTTTCATAAGTATATAATTGTTAATATAAAATAAAGAAACAGTATATTTTGTATATATGTATGTACTCTAATGATTTAAATATGTTTTACATTACAGGTACAGAATGTGGACATTGTAATCTTTTGAAATAGTACTAGAGTTGCTCAAAAAATAATGCCCTACATTATTTTTTCAGAGATATTTATTCAACAATTTATACACAATATACATGGTAATCTCAATCAACTTCTATTTCTTTATGCCAGTACGATACATTATATGTATTTACTTGCCTTTACTGTACCAACTTTTGTCCTTTCCACGTAACCATGTTTTCACATTTGAATCACGCCCTCTTCATCTTCCAAACCGTATTTCGCGAAGTGCATTTAATTAAGTGGTTCAAAAAGTTAAATATTGGAAGCTATCGCTAAACTGTGTTAAACATATAATTTAAAGATCTCTGCGAAACAAGATTAGGAAGATGATGAGGGGATGATTGAAGCTGTGATGACATGGTTACGTAGAAAAAACAAGAGTTGATACAGTAAAAGCATACATATACTTGTATCGTGCTGGTATAAGGTTATAGAAGTTGATTGAGATTATATTAAAAAATAATATATATTTAAAAAGAAGAAATATCCATGTATGTTTAAAAACATTTCAAACCTGTTTAATAAATAGTTTCTGAAAAAATGGCATTATTTGAGCAACCCTAGTAAATCTAAATCATATACAAAAATGAATGATATCCCTATAAAAACTTACCTTTAAAAAAAAGGTAAAAAAAGGCGCCTAGTATGGGCACGCCAGTAGTGAAAAATTACCCATTGCAAACCCATGTAGAATTGTAGTATAAAAAATTACCTATTGCAAACCCATGTAGAATCATATGAAAAATTATCCATTGCAAACCCATGTAGAATCGTACTACAAAAGTAATGATATAAAGAAAATTGCGCGCCAAGTAAAAGTAGAAACTTTTGTACCAGTGGAAAATTTAAGTTGCAAACCTATAGAGTCGTATAATGAACCAGTGAAAAATTAAAGTTGCAAACCCATGTAGAATAGTATAAAAATTAAAAAATTATTAAAATTAATACAAATAAAAAAAAATAAAAAAATTTTAATTAAAAAAACTAGGCACTGCTAAATTAAACAATATGCTAAAGTTAATTTTGAAATTTAGCAGTGCCTAGTTTTTTAAATTAAAATTTTTTAATTTTTTTTTTATTTGTGTTAATTTTAATAATTTTTTAATTTTTATACTATTCTACATGGGTTTGCAACTTTAATTTTTCACTGGTTCATTATACGACTCTATAGGTTTGCAACTTAAATTTTCCACTGGTACAAAAGTTTCTACTTTTACTTGGCGCGCAATTTTTTTTATATCATTACTTTTGTAGTACGATTCTACATGGGTTTGCAATGGATAATTTTTCATATGATTCTACATGGGTTTGCAATAGGTAATTTTTTATACTACAATTCTACATGGGTTTGCAATGGGTAATTTTTCACTACTGGCATGCCCATACTAGGCGCCTTTTTTTACCTTTTTTTTAAAGGTATTACCTTTACGCGACGAATTTGCACTGAATATTTTGGAAGAAAAATTGGAGAAAAAGGAATTTTTTTGAAAGCATGGTATGTTATTATTTTCTAAATTCATTTAATTTAAAAATTCTGAAATATTATTAATCTTGATGCGAAGAACACTGAACATTTCTTAAGGGGATCCTAAAGCGTCTGTCTTATCGACCAAAACGGTTATATTTTTCTATATCGAGAACTTTTTATTGGTTTAATAGAATAAAAAAAGCTTTTCCAGGATTAAAGTGAATATAATAATCTAGGGCGAAGTGATCCGAATTTAATGTAAAATGACAAAAAAATTAGAAAATTCAAGTTTTTTTATTAGCTTCTCGTGACAGCTCACAACAATACTTACTTAATATAAAAGTTTTACAATTTGTACATTCGAAATAAGAGAACTTCGCCCTAAGGATTGCATGAAGGAGTATCAGTGAACTTGCAGAAATGAGTTTAGAAGTCTAATAAAAAAGATTTCGATATAGAAATATTTCATTTATATGTGTGTGTGCGAGATGAGGCTGAGGAATAAAACAGAGCAAAAAATTAGTTGCGTGATATCGCGATAGAGAGAGCTAAAATCGATGTAGTTGACAAGGACAGACAATCATATTATCTTCGTCTCTTTCATGCAGAGTTATATACATGTATACATCACACACACTAATATTACTGCTGCGTGTCTTCTTTCTCTTTCTCACGCACGCACGCACACACGCACGCACGCACTATCCACGCACGCACGCACGCACGCATGCACGCATGCACGCATGCACGCATGCACGCACACACACGCACGCACAATCTCTCTCTCGAAAATCACTCGCTTATTTTGAACGAACATTTTGAGAGAGAGAGAGACAGACAGAAAAAGAGAGAGAGAGAGAGAGAGAGAGAGAGACAGAGAGAGACAGAGAGAGACAGAGAGAGACAGAAAGAGAGACAGAGAGAGAGACAGAGAGAGAGAGACAGAGAGACAGAGAGACAGAGAGACAGAGAGACAGAGAGACAGAGAGAGAGAGAGTCAGAAACAGAGAGAGAGAGATATTTGTAAACTTGATATTTATTATTTATAATGTGAGCATGTATCAGAGAGAGATTTATTTTTTAATCAATTTTATTATAAATGCATACATTTTTATTATAAAATGTCTACGCGTTCACATCATTCTTTTTTTTAGAGATTTATTTTTTTTATTTTTTTTAGCGCTTTCTAAAATCTTGTACAAGGCACTCTTATAATAAGAATGTAAGAGGGTAATCGTCATCGCTATGATTGACTCGAAAAATAGGGTAAAAAATGTTGAATTACATGCGATTATATTTTTAAATATTTCTTTTAACTTTTATATAGTTGTATATAAAAAGTAAAAGAAATATGTAGAAAATATAATCGCATGTAATTCAACATTTTTTACTCCTTTTTTTCGAGTCAATTATAGCGATGACGATTACCCTCTTACATTCTTATAAGAATGCTTTGTACAAGATTTGTACAAGATTTAGAAATAACGTAGAAATCCTGGCGGAGCGGGCACGTATCCTGGTGCTGCCGCCGGAGCGGGCACGTATCCTGGTGCTGTCGGCGGTGCGAGCATGTAGGCTGATGCCGGCAGTGCGGGCACGTATTCTGGTGCTGCCGCCGGAGCAGACACGTATCCTGGTGCTGTCGGCGGTGCGAGCATGTAGGCTGATGCCGGCGGTGCGGGCACGTATCCTGGTGCTGCCGGCGGTGCGGGCGCGTATCCTGGTGCTGCCGGCGGTGCGGGCACGTATCCTGGTGCTACCGGCGGTGCGGGCACGTATCCTGATGCTGCCGGCGGTGCGGGCACGTATCCTGGTGCTGCCGGCGGTGCGGGCACATATCCTGGTGCTACCAGCGGTGCGGGTATATACGCTGCTGCTGAAGGTGCGTGTACGTATCCCGGTGCAGCGGGCGAAATATACGTACGGCGCCGCTCGACATATCTCCGCTGCCGCGCTCGTTCCTTACCCACTGCCTTGCGTACAGCATTATTAATCCGCTGCAAGAAAAGAGTAATATTTTAATATTTACATATATTTTGGTCTATTTGTGTACGTTTCGGTCCTGGTATTTTATTGTAACAAACACACGCACGCAATTGACACAATGTATCAGAATGTACATATTATATATATATATATATATATATATATATATATGAATGTAAGCGTATTACATATAACTATCTTATTTGCAATATACTTCGTACATAATTCTTAATACAATTATTAATATCTCTAAATTAATGTTTTTATAAATATGTTTATATATCGTAATTCGACTGCTAGACGTGAATGGTCTATTAACAATAATATTGATTTAACGTTTGAATATTGAAAAAGGAAAAGAGCATAAATCGTTTTATTAGACTATTTGAATTTTCCCGCGTTGGTCGAAGAGAGCTTTCTCTCCAAACTCTCTCTCGTTCTATTATGGCCGCCTTGTCGTCTGCTAGTTTTGACAGGCGCGATGTGTTCCTTCAATTGTTGTCGGCAGTGTTTAGATGCGATTTATTCGTATTACCGCGTTGAGATTAAATGTGATTATCTCGTTTAAAATATAATTTAAATGTTGGTGGCAAGGAAGAAGATAGATGATAGAATAAAATAATAATTAAGAAGAGAAAAAAAAAGAAAATAGTGACTGACGGCGACGGGCGTTAAGGCGAGACGCTGGCCGTTACACCCCCCTCGTTAAGCTTGGAGCAGCGGTGTTTAGACGATGCAACAGTGAGCCTGTTGAACCCAGCTTGCATCGGCGATGTGCACTTGTCAAGCCTCATCTCCAGATCCTGGTAAGCAGTTTTGAGGTTATTTATTTCTTCTGACATCTCGAGTGTCTCTTGATGTGAGTTGTACATGTGCTGAACTGGTTTTCTATATTCTCTAAGATTGTTGTAGTTAGATTCTCCTGAAGCTTCTGCATCGTGTGTTTCAAGATATGCATGTCCAGAGTGCACGTTGTCTTGGATATAGTCGCAGGGTAACTGCATTACAGGTGTGTGGCTCTTTCTTCCATATACTTTTGGTATGGTTATGAGTTTAAAGAATGCTATCGTGCAGATTGTTGTTGTCGTAACACAGAATCTAAAATAATGTGTGCTGATTTAGATTCTCTGTCCGGTAGGCTGTCTTCGACGATGACTCCTTCGTTCGTGGTGAATTCTGCTGTAGCGATGGTGTTGACGTCAGGGTTTCTGCCCCATGGCATTGCTCTGAGATGAATCGAACTTGGTACTGGTTTAAATTCTTCCAGTTGTGGCGTGAGTATCTGCCATTGGTTTTTTATTTTATATATAGCAGTAGCGAGAGGATTACAGGTGATTTCTGTTACTCTGGTAATAATTGTGCGTGTTTTTGGTTGCAGATACATTGGTTTGCCATCTATTGTTACAGGGAGTTCCAAAAAACAGTCTCCTGTGATCCTTATTCGTGCTGGTACGGGAGTGCAGCGAAAGATTTGCGCGGCTTCGCCTCTCATGTATGCTGAGTATCCAGGTATCCCCATAGCGTGTATGCGAACAATGATGGGTCTTTTTGTGCCATCATTATTGAGGTACGTAATTCTATTTCCCTTTTTGTACATTTATCTATGTTCAGAGATATATAAACATTTTTAATATCTAAATTATTGTTAGTAATTACGTTAACATAGCTATTTATATTAGAATAAGCGAGGAATCTTATTTTATTAATATTTTTGTAATTTTTCAGATATTCGTCGCTTATTTCATTCACAACGAGACGTGGGTGCTCCGTTTGAAATACAGTAGCGTTACAAATACGATGCTGAGTGCGAATGAAGAGGATTATCTGTGTGCTATTATGCATCAAAGCAGTGGGGTATTTTGTGGACTGCATCTTTTTAGCAATGCCTCGATAAATTACGGTGTGTGATAATTTTTCGCATCCGTTGAAAAATATTGGGGACCAAAAATTTTGATATCCCTCTTCATCTGTACACTCAAGGTGCGTATAAATACATGTTGTGCCTATAGGTAGCAAAATCTTATTAGCTAATAAATCTACTTTTACGGAATGGTGCTTAAAAATAATATGAATATAAATATTTACATTTTCTTTTGTTTTCAGGTCTTCTGACGGCGGGATGTCGTTTTTACTAATATCGTATAAGGGAATTAACCGACTGTTTACCTCGTTCGTGAAAAGACCATGAAAAGTAAGGTTTTCGAATTGAAATCTTTTATATGCGTGTATACATACATGCGCATGAAGAAACATTTATAGGTAGGTAATGTCGTTTGTTTCCGAATATTTTTTTGCAATCATTTTTATAATTCGAATTGTTTATAATAATTTCTAATTCGATTCTACAGGTCAGTACGTCTACGGTAGTGACTCTGGGAAGATGCAGCAATTCTACATATACATCGCGGAATACAAGATTTCCTTCGTTTACATGGCAAGCGTCGTCTTCGACCAGAGACACTGTGGTGCCATTATCATACGGCGCTTCGCAGTCGTATCCTATGAGAGCGTCGCTGAAACGACTCAGGAGGATGAAACAAATTGGAAGAAACATCTGTAACAAAGAAGTTATCATCCTGGTTCGTTATAGTACGCTTTTCTTACTCTATTTGTGTGTACAATTTTTATAGTATTTCCTAATTGAATTTTTACATTTCTAATCTTAGAAGTTGTTATTATTTATTAATGGTTTCAGCGAATCTAACAATTTTCTTTTGTTTATCGGATGGTTTAGCAGGCGGTCGTTCCCGAGGAACTATGAAGATCTCGCCTGAAGTATCGGATTCTTCAGCCGAATCTTCGTCATGTTGCTGTGCGTAAAGGCTGCTCGTTGGCATTTTCGATGGTGGCTCGAGGGCTTCTTCGTCGATTTCTTCGTCGGAGCTTCCGATGTATGTTTCGGTTTCAAAAAGGATGCGAGAGCGCTTTTCAACCGGACAAGTTGAAAGATAAGTAGCATTTGTTATCGGATAATCGGTATTCGCGATAAGGCATCTGCATTTTTATTAGAGCTGCCCGTTTTGTATATCACTGTGTAATCGTATTCTTCTAATTTCAGACGCCATCTCATAAGTCGTGACGTAGGATCTTTAACTCTATGTATCGATATGAGTGGTTGGTGATCTGTTACGAGAGTAAATTTTCGTCCATAAAGGTATGGTCTAAAATAAGCTACGCAATATACGATAGCGAGAAGTTCCTTTTCTATAGTTGAGTAATTTTTTTCAACGGCATTGAGCACTCTTGAGGCGTATACGATTGGTAGATCTTGTCCTATTGGTCCTTGGCTTAATACTCCAGCTATTGCATAGTCTGATGCATCTGTGGTAAGCACAAAGTCTTTATTAAAATCTGGGAATTGCAATATCGGTTCCTTGCATAATAATTTACGTAATGTATCGAAAGCGATTTGTGTTTTTTCGATCCATTCAAATTTTACGTCTTTTTTCAGAAGATCTGACAGAGGTTTGGCGATCTTTGAAAAGTCTGGAATGAAGCGGCGGTAGTATCCGGCTAATCCAAGGAATTGTCGCACGTTTTTTATATTACGTGGAACTGGGAAGTTCTTGACCGAAGTAATTTTCTGTGGGTCTGATCGAACTCCGTCGTCGGTGATTATATGTCCGAGGTAGGCGACTTCGTGTCGTAAGAATTCGCACTTATCAGGTTGTAAGATTAAATTCGCTGCTCTGAGTCGTTGCATCAATTTTTCTATTTTAATGTCGTGTTCACGTAAGGAACTTGCATATATTACTATGTCATCCATGTATACTAATAGTTCTGTTCCTTGCAGGCTCGTCAAAATTTGATCCATCAGTCGCTGGAACGTAGCGGGTGCGTTTTTGAGTCCGAAAGGCATTCTTGAAAACTGATAATGTCCATGCGGCGTTGAGAATGCTGTTTTATGTGCATCGACAGGGTCCATGGGTATTTGATGAAATCCACTGGCGAGGTCGAATACCGAGAAATATTTCGCTCCACCAAGTTGATCCAGTATGTCGCAGATATTTGGTAGAGAGTAAGCGTCTCCTAAAGTTTTTTCATTTATTTTTCTGTAATCAATGACCATGCTCCATTTTTTGTTTCCCATTGAATCTGATTTTTTTGGCACAATCCATACAGGTGAATTGTATGGCGAAGTCGATGGTTCCACAATCTTTTTCTGCAAGAGTTCATCTACTTGCTTGGCGATCTCTTGACGATGTATCGGAGGAAATCGATACTGTTTCGTGTGTATCGGTATTTCGTCAGAGGTGACTATTTTGTGTTTTGTCGTGGTTGTTTCTCCTAAATATTCGTCTGATAGATAGAATCTATCGCTATTTCGTTTAATTAAAGTAATAATATTATCTTTCTCATTAGCATTAAGATGGTCGAGTCGTAATAATTGTAAGATCTCATTTATTCTTTTGATATTAATATTTTCGCCGGGATCTAAATCATGTTTAGTAATTTCAATTTTTTTATCGTGTAAATTTTTGTGATGCTCGTTAACCGTTATTTATTTGCATGTTCGTCGTCGTATGTGTCGTTGTTTCGTAATATGTCGCAGAAATTATTAATAATATCGTTATTATCATTGTTATTATTGTTCCGCAAAATTTCGATTTTATTATTTCGAAAATTTTTATTTTTTTCTATATCGTCACCCTTTTTGCTGGTGCTAATAGAAATTGTTTTATTCTCGACAATTATCTTTGTCTGCTAATTCTCATTTGCTTCCATTATTTGATTTCTTTGTTTATATGTTGCAGCTACACATGAAGAATAATTCGCGATTGCGTGAGGGGGTGAAGGGGAAGAATAATTTGTGAGAGAAGGAGTGCCTGGCTTCATCAGGTCATCACCTTGTAAGAGAGGTTGCAACAGAGCGAGTACGTCGGAGTCGTCTGCTGAAGAAATGTGAGATCCATCTTTTGTGGATATAGGGAGATCACTTTTTCGTGAGTAAGTATTAGTAGTAGAGGGGATTTCATGTGTAGAGACATTTATTAATTGAGAAATCGTTTTTGTTTCAAGAAAGGATTCGAGGAAAGAGGAAGTATTTTTGGGATGTCGATCTGGATCGACGACACACCTTGATGTGCCAGAAGGAAGGCAGTGCTCCTGCCCGTGAGGATGCTGATCTGGATCAGCGGCTCGCGATTGCGCGCCGAAAGGAGTAAGGAGAAATCCATTCATTTATTGTATTAATTTGCGTTTGTTTTTTTCTGCGTGGTTGATTAGAATTATTTTTATAGTTATCTTTATAATTGTTTTTAGGTTGATTGGACGCGATTTGCGTATCAGCAGCGGATTCAGCGTTTTTGGGTGCAGTCTCTGCTGCAGATTGATGTAAATTTTCAGAACTTATAGTTTTATTGTTATTATAATAATTACTATTAGGCGGGTTTTTTTATATTTCCGCAATTTCTAAAATTTTAATTGTAGTAATGAAAAATTCAATTGGATCATCTAAAGTATTGATGATTCTAATATATGCCTTATCATTTGTACAGGTTACAACCGATTCTCCGGCATAAACTCCGTCGCGATCCATTTTTAGGCGAGGGATGTAACCAGTTTTGATCTCTGGATTAGAGATGCGAATTGTGACTCCTGAATTAGTACGCGGAGATACGATTACTGATTCTTCTTCTTTTAATCGAAATGAGCAATTGTGCCATGTAATTAATTGATTGCCGTAATTTATACATGCATTGTGTTCAGTAAAAAATGTTGATCCTAGAATTCCTTGTGTTATTAAAGGGAATTCGGATACAACGTGAAACGTTACCGGTGCATAAGAGATGTGGACTACTATAGAGCCTATAGTATTGACAATGTTTTCAGTGATACCGATGAGTTGAATTATATCTTTATTATTGATATAAATTTCTGAATTGACGCATTCCCGTTTTATAATATTAGATTGTGCTCCCGTATCGAGCATAAAAGCTACGGGTCCTCTGAAGGATGGAGATTCGAGTTCGATAGCTGGTACTGTTCCGTCGTCTCCCCTGAGGATGTGGAGGGACCTGGATTGCCTTCCATGTAATTTGTCATCAGGGCTTTGCCTAGGCCTCGAGTCGCCCCGTTGGTCGAGACCCTTGGATGGTTTCCCGTATTTTGCGAAGGTGCGTTATTTGAATAATTATTATTGTTACCATTTCTATCATTATTGTTATAGTTATTTTGATTGTTGCTATAATTATTAGGATTATTACTATAGTTATTATTTCGATTAAAATTATAATTATTATTTCTATTGTAGATGCTGTTATAATTATTATTATTGTTACATCCTTCGCGGTTTTGTTTTGTGCGACATTCGTGTACTAAATGTCCGAATCTTTTACAGAAGCTACAAATTTTCTGGGCTCCGTTTGCTGGAGGACTTGATGATGCGTTCGGGGGACTAGGAGGATTATCGCGTTGTAATGTTCGCGTCGGATTTGCGGGTACGGAATTCTCTCGATAATTACGAGGGTTTTTATTTATAATTTCTTCTCTTTCTAAGCGTCTATTAATTACAAGTACTTTTGAAGGCGTCCGTGAAGTTATTGTATCCTTCGACGCGGAGTTCTATCCGATATTCTTTTGGAAGCCCTTCGTAGAATGCTTCAAGAGCGAACGACACTATGGATGCGGTTTCGAATTCGTTCAACGGTCTACTAAGTTGTTTGATCTCCTTCTATTATGGCTGTCCTTAAGTCCTTAATACGTTTTATATAATCAAGAATGTGTTCGTTCTGTTTTTTAGGCCGTACTTAATGTCCGCGGTAGTAATTAGAGTTTCTACCGGGTCCGAAGGTACGTTTGAGGCAATCGATGAACTTTTCTACCGTCGAGTGGCTTTCATCTTCTACGGCGAGGTATGCGTGATGAGTTAATTTGTTGCGTAGCATTCGTACAAAATGTGCTTCGTCCGTTAATGATATTGACACTTTTGCTCTTTTGCAGGCTCTCGCGAATTGCCAGATGGGAATGTTGTGCCAATCGTATTTCGGTACGAGGTCAAGTGCATCGCGGATATACGATTTTGAATTTTCCATTTCTACGAGACGATTATTCGTCGCTGTTGCCATTTGTGCTAACGGGTTCGGATAATTAAATGTGAGATTTGGACCTACGGCGGTCTCATTTGGGGTAGACGCTGAAAAACTATTGGTGAGTGTACGCATCATATTTTCTAATAATTCTGTACGTTTACATAATTCCGTTTCTTTTTCACGCATTTCTTTGAGTGCGATTTCGTAATTGACGCGATCTTCATTTCTCGCGACGTAATTTGTAAGTTCCCCTGAGCGATCCATTTCAAATATTTATAGTTGTGTAAAATTTTATTTATAAATGTATTTGTAAAATGTAAAATTTCGTAGTATTCTTATTATGTGTAAATAATATTATGTATAATAATAATATAATTGTAATAAATAATCGAAAACCGCTGGAGTGATATTGGTGAAGCAACTAAATTAAACCTGCAACAGTTCTTATATGCGGTTGAAATGATATTGAGCTCAACCAGTTTTCAGTTTAATGGACAATTTTACGAACAGATTTATGGCAGTCCTATGGGGTCCCCACTATCACCTATTTTAGCTGATTTAGTAATGGACGATTTAGAGACAAATTGTTTAAGTTCATTAAGTTTTAAAGTTCGGATTTTTTACAGATACGTGGACGACATTTTTGTTATTTTACCAGGTTTCAAAATTAATGAAATTTTAACAACGTTTAATAACTATCATGAGCGCTTGAATTTCACTCACGAAGTTGAAATTGATTCTTCTATCAACTTTTTAAACTCCACAGTCATTCGTAGAGGGAATAAACTTATAACTAATTGGTATAGGAAACCTACATGTTCAGGCAGATACATAAACTTTTTTTCGGGTCACCCAATCAAATATAAAATTAATACCATCTATAATTTAATAGACCACGCAATTTTACTATCTGATGATCAATTTCACCGGACTAATATTGAGACTGTCAAAAATATTTTAATCAATAATAGTTTTCCTAAACACCTTATCAATAAATATGTAAATAGAAGAATCAACTTTTTAAAAAATGACGGCAACGATAGTTTTCTTGAATCTGTTAATAATGTTGGTTCTAACTTGCATAAAAAAAAAAAGCACGGGTTATTCCGCTTCCATACGTTGAAGGTGTTAGTGATGATATTAAACGTTCACTTAAAAAAGTGAACATAAATGTCTACAGCCTACCTAAGAAATTAAATACGTTAATCAAGCGCGGAAAAGACAAATTAAGTAACGAGGTTCGAACTAATGTAGTTTATAAGATTGATTGCAAGGATTGTGATGCGTCTTATATTGGCCAAACAAAGAGGCATTTATGCACGAGAGTTAAAGAACATTTTAATAACATAAAATTGCATGTGACTAATCACTCCGTAATTAGTAAACATAAATGTGAATTTGGACACGAATTCAACTGGACATCACCGATCATCTTACATAACGAAAAACATATAAGAAAGAGAGAGATTGCTGAAATGTTTTTGATTAAGAAGCATGACAATACAATTAATTTGCAACAAGACACAGAAAATCTGACAAATATTTATGATAAAATTATAAAGGTCGTATAAACATCTTTTTGACTGTTAATTTAGTTGATGACTGATCATCACAGCTATGAGACGTGTTTTCTTTGATTGTCTCTATTTACATTTTATTACTTTGATGATTTAGATTTATATATTTATAATTTAACCACCACATCGTTTATTAATTAAGTAAGTTCTTTTGTAATTTCAGTTTTATTTTATTTTTTATATGCGTTTTAAATGTAAAAATTACTTGTCAATCCTTTGTTATAGTGTTTTTCACTTGGACCACAACCAAATGGTCGAAACGTTGTGAATATAATTGAATAAACTTTTGCTAGTTACGTCGAATTTAAGTCTACCAATTTATATTTACCACTAGCGATATATACTATTTCTGAATTATTTAGTAATAAATAATATTCGTATTTAATATTTTTCCTTTACATGATACGATTCGCGATTCGTCAATTCTCCTATAAATAATATTATACGATACAATAATAGTAGTAGGACTAGGAGAGGTCTAATCCATATGGCTCCGAGGGGGGTGCGGAGCGCGGGGGTATCTCTTGGCGCGGGGGCTGACGTCATGCGGGGGGGGGGGAATCTCGGTGGCGCGGGGGCTGACGTCACGCGGGTGGAGGGGATCTTTCGACAAATGAGGGGGAGTTTTCTGAGTGCAATATTTGTAGATGGTATCTTTACGACTTTTTTATGAGGGATCTTAGACATTTTCCCAACAGGTATAGAACAAACGCCGATGATCGACAATTTTATACCCTCGTTAGTATAATTTTATTACGGAAGCGCCGATGTCCGGCTGCTCAAATTTGTCAACGGAGCGTTCTAGAATCCATAAAACTATGTTTTTTTTCATTTTATGTCCATAAAATCATTAGAATATTATTGAAAGAAATGAAGATTTTAGGGCCGACGCTGCGACGAACATGTCTAAACGTTATTTATAGCTGCAAATGTAAAATCGTTGACGTTCGGCAGCTTTGTACCCTCGCGGAATATCTCCCGTAAACGAGAGCGAAACATCTTCCTTAATATTTTTTTTAAGGAAGAATTGCAATGTTCGGCTGCTTGTGTCCTTACTCCTCTATCCATAAAACCGATATCTCGAGAAACTATCTTTTGAGATACGCCAAATGTTAAAAAAAAAGGAGACAGAATTAGGTGAAATATATAAGGAGGATGAGAGCGCATCAAACCATAGTACGATTTGAAAGCGCATGGATGCAGCGGTGAAAAAAGTTTAGTGGCTACTTTTCTTGTGTCAGAAGTGTCAGTGGCATAATAGTGAATAAAAGAAATAATGGAAAACATCGAGCAGAACGAACGCGACCTGTTGGAGCGGTCCCACCAAGTCACCACCTTGGGCGAATATTTTGAATGGGCGCTGTGCTGCGAGGAGTTTATCGAAGAGCTTGAAGAAAACAGCCGTAACAAGCGTCCGCGACTCTCGATTAGAAATAGACAATCTTTGGTGGCTAGAATCGCGCGACTCGAGAGTGCAAAAATTCGATTGCAGAAACAGTTTATATCAAGTGGTGGTGAATACAGCGGTGACAATAACGCGGAAAGACTCGTTTGGCGAGAGATTGATACGGCGTTTGAGAGCCGCATCTTAACCGGTGCGGTAATAAACAATAATTACATCGAACCTCGTCAATTTCTCGAGGATGCCAAAGACATTGTGATCGAACACGTGCAGAAAGTGATGCAAAAACACATTAATGTAAAAGTGAACACCATGTTTTATGGCGCGTTTGTGTCAGGTGATAAACGCGCCAACAAAAGTGTCAATACAAAAAACTGAACTCTTTCGCACGTCCGATTTACACGCATGCTTGCTCAACACATCGATGACGGTGAGTATGTAGTGGTAACTTCTACTGAAACGAAAGTACGGACGTATCTCGACGATGTCAACTTGCCACAGGTCATCGTATCCCCGCACTATGACGTGTCTTCGGGGAAAATTTTTCCTTGCCGGCGCGTGCAGTTCGTTCACCAACTGCCGTTTCTCCAAACTATGTTGTTTCTTCGCTTCGTCGGTTTTTCTCGATCGCCGTTTGTCGCTCGTTTTATGATTCATTTTCATTTATCGTTCTTCAATAGCCGTTCTTGAGCCGTTCCTGACCTGTTCGTAGCCGTTCTTGACTCGTTCTTGAGCCGTTCGTAGCCGTTCCTGACCCGTACGCAGCCGTTCCTGACCCGTTCTTGAGCCGTTCGTAGCCGTTCCTGACCCGTTCCTGAGCCGTTCCTGACCCGTTTTTGAACAGTTCGTAATCGTTCTTGAACCGTTCGTAATCGTTCTTGAGCCGTTCTTGAGCCGTTCTTGCGTTGTTTACTTCTTGATCCATTCGAAAATCGTTCTTGATTCGTTCGCTGCCTTGTTCACAGTCGTTTCTAACCCGTTCGTAGTTTTTCCTGACTCGTTCGCAGCCGTTACTGACCCGTTCGTAGCCCTGTTTGAGTTGTTGATAGCCTCGTTCGCTGTTGCTAGGCCGTTCATAGCCTCGTTCGCAGCCCTGCTTGAGTTGTTGGTAGCCTCGTTCGAAGCTGTTGCTAGGCCGTTCACTACCACTGCCACTCATTGTAGTTAGATAGTAGTTCGATAATCCTTCGTAGCTATTCGATAATTGTTCGTAGCCGTTCGATAACCGTTCGATAGCCGCTCCTAACCCGTTCACTGCTGCTCATTCAGGTTGATAGCCGTTTCTGAGTTAGCGTTAGCGTTAACCGCGCGTTAAGTTCGTTTATCACAATCTGTATTGCCCGCACATTCTTCTCCAACGAAGTCAGCTTCTCATCTGATTCTTTTTGTTGATTCATCAATCTTTTAATGTAGGATTCCACATAGAGTTTGTTGACGGCATCGGTGTCAGCCTCAGGTTGCGCTACACGACGATCTTCCGCGACCTTGCGTCATAGTCCGTAACGACGCGACACAGAGCGTTTTCGTGCACATAACTTTTCACAAATCTATCTCAAGAACCGCTTGTGCCGGTTGCATCATTTCTTGGTTCAAATAATCCAAATTTGTTGATAGACATTGTTTTCCCGATACGAGTGACGCTGATCGACTGATTAGATTTGTCGAGACACCATTCAATTTATAATAATGCCTGCTTCGCGAAGTTTCTCGATGATCGACAGGATCTCGTTGTCGTGAGCGTTGTGGCCAGCTCGGCGCGAAGCATCGAGCAATCGTACCTGATCCACTAGCTCGTTGGGGTCGTCCCAGCGCACGTAATCGATTTTATTGTCGGTTAGCGTCATCGCTTGAGGCATGAATACACCCTTTCCAGATTTTTTCTTTTCAATCGACATCAATGGTGCGATTATATGTTTGTACTTGTATCTGCTGTTGCTTCGTAATTGGCCTTGTGTCATAATTGCGTTTATGCGCGTTCGTCGCCAATAATATGCTCTTGTATTTATGCATATCATTCTCCGTGTAAATGTCATCATCGGGAATTCTCTTGAAGATCAACTCGTATAATCCTGGTGTACCAATGTACCTCACTTTGTCTATAATTATAGAGTCATATTTGTCAATGTCGAATTGTTTGTTACCGAGACGCATTTCATCCTTGTCGAAATAGACACCGTACACGTGATCGATTTTCCTTTCTTTGTCGCCACCGAGGAGAATGCTCATGTACTCTTGTCCCAGTGGTCCCACGTGCTTTCGCAACATTTCTTGACCTTCCATCGTTTGTAATGTGTTTCGAACAAACGATGTTTCGAGCGTGCTGCCCGAGGTTTCGAAAACATTTTCGTTTGCGAGTGTTTCGGGTATCATAGGTTGTACGATTCTCGTTGTCGCGAACGGTGTAGAGGTTATCATCGGTTCATCCAGTAAAGCATCCGATGTACGCGGTGTCGATGAGCAATTCGGGTTTGACCGTTTCCTCTTTTTCGATGTCGCATAATCATCCCTCTCCTCTTCCTCCTCCTTCTTGTACCGCTTGATGGGTAAGATTTTATCTTTGCGGTACTTTCCGGCTCGTTTTTCACCGCGATCGAGTTGTCGACAATCTTTTGTAGCGGCTCAATAATAGGTCTAAAATGGGTCTTGACCTAGATATCGTCATCGATCTTACCGGTCTTCAAAGCGCGATGTTTCTTGCGGATTGATTCACTCGTTTTCGCAATCTCCTTCGCTATCTTTTTACGCTCGCGAATATTATCGCTCTCAGCCATGTCGGTAGAGTGTCGAACGCTCGTGGTTCACCCCTCTCGACAGAACATCGGCAACGACTAATTGTTTTGCGGTATCGCGAACACGTTAAATCCGTTTCTGTATCGACCGTTCGTGAGCGAGCTATCCTTGTCTATTACTAGGAATCCATACTTTTGCTGCCAACATGTACGACATAATTCACTGAAATCCTCGTATGACATGTCGGTATTCATGTGATCGTTGTACACATGTTTCAAGTTGGTACCATTCTGTTTAAACAAAATTAGCAGGTTTGCGTTGTCGCGTATAAGTTGTTTTGATATTCTTGCATATGTTTGACAGAGATAGAAGCAGTCGACGTTCGAGTGGCGTCCCATTGAAAAGTATTATCTTATCGTATTTTGTTGGACGCCACGTCATTGAAAACGAAAATCGAGTTTGGACATACTTCGCTCGGTGGAATGACGTCACTGTTTTTGGAGAATGTAAAATAGCCGATTTCATCGATCGACGTCAACAAATTCTCCAGATACCGATATTTTGGTTGTTGCAGCGACTTTGAGTATACGTACACGTTTTCAAAGCGAACGCCGTGAGGGCTTTCTATCAAACTAATCAACACGTTAGTTTTACCGCAATTCGAGGGGCCGCAAACGATCGCGCGTATAGTAGTCGGCAGTATCGTACCGTGTTTACACATCTCCGCGTTGTCCCCCATCGATCGTAATCTGGCGTCGTAATTCGTCACGCGTATCGCGAAAGGTTGTCGCACGAAATTCATTTTCACACTCCTAACTGGATCGAACGTCTGCCTATTTATAGCTGCGCGGAACCGCGAATTACTCAGTAGCGAAAAAATGTTTGTCTTGCTATCAAGTCCTTACGATATTTGTAATTTGAGCGCTGAACAGCTTCAATTTGTGTCGAAAGCAGTTTTATTGCAAATGTGCGGCAATTACGTCCACTGCGTATGGGACAAGCTTCCGGAACATATAAAGGCGGATTTGGAGGTTCAAACCTATCGCTGCTGTTTCGAACATTACAATCGACCGTGACAGCGAACGTACATTGACGGTCCAGCGCTGATGATAAAAGATTGCAGCGAATGTCAACGAAAATAGATAGAGTCCTATTAAATCTCGCGATAAATGCACTTCCGATCGAATTCCATATCCCCGGCTCTCAGTTTTGCGGTCCGGGCACGCGACTACAAAAGCGATTAGCCAGAGGCGATCGAGGTATTAACCCATTGGACGCAGCGTGCCGTGAACACGATATAGCGTACTCTCGAAGCAACGATCTCATCGAGAGACACGCGACAGATAGGATACTCGACAAGGAAGCGCAAACTCGCATCGTTGCGAGAGATTCGACTCTCGGTGAGAGAGCCGCCGCCACAGCTGTCTGGGCAGCGATGAAAGCCAAGACGAAGTTCGGTATGGGCCTGAAGACAAAGACGAAGACGAAGAAAAAGATGCCGAAGAAACGAATACTTCCGGTAGCGAAACGTGGGGGTGTATTACCGATTCTACCAATGTTGGGCGCGCTCGGATCTTTGATCGGTGGAGCGGCTGATGTAGCAAAGATGGTGAACGATGGAAAAGCTGCACAACGTTAATTGCAAGAGATGCTACGTCACAATCGCGCCATGGAAGTTCAGGGATTGTATCTCGCTCCACAAACACGGACGAGGAGTTTCAACGAGAAAAAGGAAAAAAAAACGTCAAAGAGACGCTAAAAATGCCGCAGGGCGTAACTATCAACATACAATTGCTACAACTGGCAAAACGTATGCACATTCCGTATTTTAGAGGTGTTTTCATGCGTGATTCATTACCGATCAGTGGTATATATCGAAACGAGAGCGGCATCGTAAATTTGGATAACGCTAAAGGATCGGGTACTCATTGGGTAGCGTATGCAAAGAGGGAGGATCGCGCTATATATTTTGACAGTTTAGGCAATCTTCGACCGCCGAATGAATTGGTGCGATATTAAATGTGACAAAGATACAATACAATTACACACCTGTTCAAACTTACAATCAAAGCATCTGTGGACAATTGTGCTTACAGTTTCTCCGAGCGGTCGATGCACATGAATTTAAAGACTGACATTGCGCTATTTAACTCAGTATTCGTTTAACAGTTTTGTCAAAATGTCTATGACATTCACACTGACCGGGAAGAGTAGTGTTCACGCTATTCGTGACGATGATAAAAAACACGCTGATTCGAACGAATGACGACGGTGACTTTGAAGATGGAGAATATCCGATAGTGTTCCGCGTTAATTACAATACGATGAGGAGCGAGATCAAATGCGCCTACAGAATGAATTTTAACAAGCCTAACAACATTGGATCGCTGCTGGGATTCTCGAACTGTATACTGCAGCCGCGAAAATGGCACCAGTCGGACATGCCGATTAATATTATCAACGTGAACATTATCCGCGTAGAATGTATTGTGACCGCGGGCGCGTACAGCAATGGCAAACTCGTTCATACGATACATGAATTTTCACCGAGGGTACCACCAGGATATAAGATATCGGAAACACCGGCGCACATCATTTACCTGCCGATCATCGTGCGGAGCATTACGGATTTAACGTTACGCGTTGTCGACCAGGACAGACGATTGCTCGATTTTCGAGGAGAAGAGATCACCATTAGATTGCACGACGACGACAGCGATAACGTACATGTGCGGCGTATGAGATGCTCGTGTTGAACGGATCGAAAGATACGAGAGATAACAATCTTTACGGAGCCAGCGACAACAACAACAACGTCGGCATTCACTAATATCCAATCATCCGGTTGCACTAAGAAAAAGAAACTGAACCCATCAAACGTTGCGTTTTTACAATCTTTGGGATTCGCGGTGCGAAACATCTGAATAATGACCGACATCCTCAACATTGGAGACGAGCCAATCTTCGACGATCGCATCGTCGAAGATCGAGACTCACACGTACAACCCGTTCGCTAACACGACATTCGGACACAGTGATGAGATAAGAATACCCATACAACAACAGGATCTGTATACGTTGCCGTATGAAAGTTTCCTATACATCGAGGGAGAACTAAAAATAAATAAACCAGCCGAAGGATCTGCTGGGAAATAATTGTGTCGCATTCATGTTCGATGAGATTCGACACGAACTCGATGGCGTGGAGATTGATCGCAACAGAAACGTGGGAATAACAAGTTTGCTCAAAAACTATGTAACGATATCATCCGATAGAAGCGTGATTATGAGAAACGCCGGCTGGACTGATCCGACTACTGCGAATGGAAACTTCAATTTTTGCGTACCGCTCTATATGTTATTGGGATTTTGCGAGGATTACAGACGAGTGGTGATTAACGCTCGTCATGAGTTAATCTTAATACGATCGCGCAACGACAACAATTGTCTGGTTGGAGATTCGACGCTGGAGCCTGTGATCAACATATTCAAGATACAATGGCGAATGCCACATGTGTTGTTGAGCGAGATTAAGAAGCTGTCGATGCTGCGCGCTCTGGAAAGCGGACATTACCTCAGCATGGGTTTTCGCTCGTGGGATCTGTATGAGTATCCGCTATTGCAGCGTACAACCAAGCATTCATGGGCCATTAAGACAGCGACTCAGCTGGAGAAGCCACGATATGTTATCTTCGCTCTGCAGACAGGTCGGAAAAACATCATATCTGAGGATGAGTCGATTCGACGATTGCAAGATGACCAATGTGAAACTCTATCTGAATTCGGAATGTTATCCGTACGACGATATGAATCTGGATTTCGATAAAAACAGATGGTCGATTCTGTACGATACATATGCGCGTTTCTGAAAGAACTATTTTGGATACGAGTATCTCGAGCCGAGTCTCACCGTCTCAATGTTTCTACGTAACGGTCCGTTCGTGATCATCGATTGTTCTCGACAAAACGAATCGGTCAAGAGCGCAACCGTGGATGTGAGATTGGAATTCGAGTGTAAGGAGAATGTGCCGATGAATATCACTGCGTACTGTCTTATCATACACGATCACGTGATCCAGTACAACCCGTTGAACAACGTTGTGCGCAAAATCACCTAAACGCACGAACAATTTAGAGAGAGGGGGAAGCATAGCAGAATATAAATCAAAGTGTTATGAGATGGTTGTCATTCTTCTTTTTAACTGATGCATCGAAGAGAGAGATCTCGTCATGTCCGTATCAACGTTTATGGATTTACAGGGGTTTATCCTCAATAAACAATTTATTGTAAAGGAAGCGGCAATCCTGAGAAGAGGATTTATTTTGTCACATTATTTTTTCGCATGTCCTGTACCATGGGGTGTGCTCATAAAATCTGAGACACCAAGCCTCATGGTTGACTCAAAATCATCATGGGTTACAATGGAAAGATGGAAACGTTCCATAAAGCATGGCTCAGCGTTTGATTACAACAGCTATCGTTGGTGGACCACATGAAGAAGAAGAAGAAGAAGAATCCTTTCTCGTATATGTAAAAGGACTTGAAAAGCGAGAATGGTTAGCCGATATATTGGATGACGCGGGAAACCGTTTCATTATTGAGACCTTGGATGCTGATTACGACGATATCGAGTCTTTAAATAATCTAGATGTTAAAAACACTATGCGATGTGGAAAACATGTTAAGAATTGCGCATTACAAAATGTATTCAAAATATTTAACTGGTGGTCGCAACCCCAGAAAAAATTGCAAGATTTGGAAAAATAAAATATTTAAACATTAATGTTTTATTTCTTATTCCCCTCCTCATTCCTTCCCTCGCGAGTCGTTTAAGAATTCTTTTTATCCGAGCACCATCTCTCCCTTCTCCTAAATTTCAGAGCGCCAATAGTATTCTAGAATCTCCCATCACATTTACCCCACTACTTTGAAAAATAAGTGTCACGTATATTCTTAATTTTATACGATCAATGTTGCGTTAACCGTTCGTGCTGGTGGTTCATTTTTAAAATCTGGAAATATGTACTACGCTGAAAGAAGCAGTGGCTCCGGCAGACGTGTGAATAATTACGTGCCAAGTCGTGATGACACTCCATCGTTTGAGAATAAATATGATGAGTAAGTTTTGTTTAACTTCTCTCTATCTTTATATATCTTTTTTTTACAAATTGTATTATTTTTAAACTAATTTCGTTTTTACAGCATTTTCTTGGAACGTCGTGCGGTTCGTATACTAGGCAGACGATACGCATTGACAGCTACCGAGTTCAAATTCCTCGCAATTGGTATCAACGTGGGTCCACCGAGTTACGTGGAGATCGTTATAGGAGATCATCGAGGAAAGGAACTGATACTATCTCTCGAAGCGTGGAAGGGACTCTACGAGCAACGTCACAATATTCAGAATCTGCTTCGGAACGACTCTAAAGATCCACAGCGTTGTACCACTAACAGTGAGATTTCATACGATTAACGACACCAAGTTAATAAGTCTTGAATCTTCAAATGTATGCATGATGATGATCGAATCGACGTTACACCGTATGTTCGATCTCGATCCATGCATTGTAACTTTTGAGCGGGATCCGTTAGCGCACGGTGCGATAGCGCACAACCCGATAGCACACGAAAAATTGAACACAATTCCCGATAGCCCACATCCCTTTAGCACACATCCCGATAGCACACAATGCAAAAGGCGCATCATCCCGATAGCGCACAATGAAAAAGGCGCATTATCCCGATAGCGCACAATGCAAAAGACGTATTGTTCCGATAACACACATCCCGATAGCGCACGGTGCGATCGGGATGTGTGCTATCGGAATAATGCGCCTTTTGCATTGTGCGCTATGGGGATAATGCGCTATTTGCATTGTGCGCTATCGGAATAATGCGCCTTTTTCATTGTGCGCTATCGGGATGATGCGCCTTTTGCATTGTGCGCTATCGGGATGATGCGCCTTTTGCATGTGTGCTATCGGGCTGTGTGCAAAAGGGATGTGGGTTATCGGGAATTATATTAAATTTTATGTGTGCTATCGGGCTGTGGGCTATCGCACCGTGCGCTAACGGGATCCTCCCGTAACTTTTGACCGATTGGTTAAAATTACCGATGCAGTCGATATCAAGTTTACGCAATTTTCAAATATCGCGTCCAATATAACGAATCCTAAAGAAGTATCAAATGTAATACGCGCTAGCAACGCCTTCAACAAGCATCAGCTCATCGACTGCGAGCTGGCAGCTTTAGTTTTTAGTCCATAATATGTAAGAAAAAAAAATATTTAAAAGAAGAATAAAGAGTTTTTAAGTCTAAATTATAATGTAATTTCTTTGCATGCATTTCCATTCTTCATCTTTCTCCCACCCGTAAGCAGTCCCAGCTCTCATACGTAGCTCGTTGCATGGTCTTTGCGGGGGAGGACGTCATGCAGGGAAGGGGGAGACCGAGGCCAGGCTAGAGACCGAGAGGCTAGGGACCATGAGAGAGGTAGCGCGAGAGAGATAGCGCGAGAGAGATGACACGAGGCGCAGCGAGGATAGAGAGATGACGCGAGGCGCAGCGAGGAGAGAGAGAGAGAGAGAGAGAGAGAGAGGCGAACGCGAGAAACAGAGATAGCGAGAGGCGCACGCGAGAGATGATGCAGCGAAGGAGAGCGCGAGGTGTTCGCAAGAGAGAGAATTTTTTTTAAATGTTTTTTTTTTCAATATTAATAATAATAATTCTTTTATAATAATATTCTTAATATAAATGGGAGGAAAGAAAGGAATTATTCTAAAGTAAAATATGTGTTTTTATATTTAAAATATTTTTTTTTTTAAACAAGGTTTAAGATTTTATTGACCAACACTGACTAAGACTAATTCTTATATTATAAGACTTTATTTGGGAATAATCTCAATTCGAGATTTATTTCCCGACTCCCCTCTAACCCCCCTATAAAATTATAGGCGAGAAAAATATAGATCCGAAAGTCGCTGAATCGGGAATCGAACCCGAGACCTTTCGCTTGCCGGGCGACTGCTCTCACCAACTGAGCTATTCAGACCCTTCGATTCTATACTTTTCTCTGCCTTGATAAACAATTTCAATCAACACCATTATTAGGTCCAGGTGTGTAAATAACAATATGTAAGATGTGATTTGCCAGTCGAATTTTTAAACAAGGTTTAAGATTTTATTGACCAACACTGACTAAGACTAATTCTTATATTATAAGACTTTATTTGGGAATAATCTCAATTCGAGATTTATTTCCCGACTCCCCTCTAACCCCCCTATAAAATTATAGGCGAGAAAAATATAGATCCGAAAGTCGCTGAATCTTTTTTTTTTATTCATAAAATAGGTATGTGTAATATTTATAATTTTGTGTGTGTGTGTGTGTGTGTGTGTGTGTGTGTGTGTGTGTGTGTGTGTGTGTGTGTGTGTGTGTGTGTGTGTGCGCGCGTATGAATGTGTGTATGTGAATTTAAAATTTAAAATATAAGAATATATAAGAATATAATAATATAATATGAATATAATATAAAAATATAAAAAAATATAATAATATATAATAATATGAATATATAAAAAAAAATACAAATAATAAGATAAATAGATAAACAATATAAATTTAAAATACAAAATATAAAAATTTTAAATGCGTCGGCGGCAAGCGGAGGAGCAGCGGCTGGGCAGTGGTGGCTACAACGGTGGTGGGGCGGCCGGGTGGCAAGCGGAAGTGCGACCGGGTGGCAGTAGGGTGGCTAAGTGGATGCGAGGGGTCCCTTCTGTGACAGAAAAAATTTTTTATTAATTATTTTAATAATTTTTAAATTAAAAAGAAATACTTACAACACACTCTCAATCTTCGTCCCTCACATCCGGCTCATCGATTTCTAAGTCCGAGTTCAGAATATTATGTTCTGGCGACTCCTCTGATTCGGATGATGATGGTGTATTACATTCTATTGATCTCGTAGATTTGTATCTATAACACCTTTCACCATAACTTTTATAAATTCAATACATTAAATCAAGATCGACGTGCAATCGATTCTCAAAACATGTCGCTCGACTATGTCCAGGCCAATCTGAACGCTTGCAATTATTTCCACCACACATGTGTATTTCTCTTAGTCGACATTTACGACCCTAGAAAATTTCGCACATTATCCACACGTTTTTGTATACCTAGTTCTCGATCTCTTAAAAATTGCACCACCAAAGACATTGGAATGTTCTTCGATTTTTCACAAGGAATAAAAACTGGCTCCGCATTCACATCATCATTGTCTCTGAGATGTGGATACCATTGCCCAAGGTTGTTTATTGGTAGCATTGCATCGCAGTCCCACATGTTCATTGTCTATTAGAATTTTCACTTTAAGTGTCCCAGCACAATCTCCCAAAGTTTATTGTGTGCAAATAGGGCACATATCGCATGAAATTATTATATACAATGGATTTTTACAATTGCAGCACCATCGACTCTCCACTGCATCATGTGATTTAATTACATGCTTCCGAACAGCATACATGTGCCCGAAGTCTTGAATAGAGATCATACATGTAGTACATAGAGCTAGATCACTACCTGTCGAATAGTAAAAATATATGGTACAAACTTTAGTACGTCCGTTTAGCGCAAGGATTTATGAATTGTCCACTATCTTGTCGTCAATATCGGTATCCTCACTGCGATCACTAATATAATTACTGTCATCCGACAGCGCGTGATCTTCGTCTATGACTCGTCTAATATCGCTTCGAAATTATTATCATTTTCCATTTTTTTTCTCACTACTATGTAACATCGCATAGGACACTTAGCTCTTTACTATATGAATGCTGAAGACTTTTTGACGCGGAGACAGACTCTCTCCATATGTTTCAACCCCCATTCCTCTCAAAATTATCGCAATACTTCCTTAAAAATATTAAGGAAGATGTTTCGCTCTCGTTTACGACCGATTTTCTGCGAGGGTACAAAGCTGCCGAACGTCAACGCTTGTACATTTGCACCTATAAATAACGTTTAGACATGTTCGTCGCAGCGTCGGCCCTAAAATCTTCATTTCTTTCAATAATATCCTAATGATTTTATGGACATAAAATGAAAAAAAAAACATAATTTTATGGATTCTAGAACGCTCCGTTGGCAAGTTCGAGCAGCCGGACATCGGCGCTTCCGTAATAAAATTATATTAACGAGGGTACAAAATTGTCGATCATCGGCGTTTGTTCTATACCTGTTGGGAAAATGTCTAAGATCCCTCATAAAAAAGTCGTAAAGATACCATCTACAAATATTGCACTCAGAAAACTCCCCCTCCTTTGTCGAAAGATCCTCTCCACCCGCGTGACGTCAGCCCCCGCGCCACGGAGATTCCCCCCGCCCCGCATGACGTCAACCCCCGCGTCACCGAGATCCCCCCCGCCACGCATGACGTCAGCCCCTGCGCCAACAGATACCCCCGCGCCCCGCATCCCCCCTCGGAGCCCCATGGGTTAGAACTCTTCTAGTCCTACTACTAATAATAATTCGTGTATATACAGGGTGATTCAAAACAACCTGATGTCCTTGAAATGTCATATTCATGAACGAATTCTGAGACGATTTTTCCTTTTGCAAAATTTTGTTCGAAGCTTAGTTTTTGAATTATAATTGAAAAAAGTTAGCGAATTACGAGTCCGATACAACGGGCAGGCAGGGACGGCGCAACGCGTCGCGAGACTAATATAGCCTTACACTTCCCTAGACAGTCAATATTATTGACACAATATTTGATATTAATTTTCTGAAGTTTATTGAATTATTATTGCAGTTTCTAAACAATATTTTACAATATTATTCATTATCTAGGAGAGCTATAACATAACGATTGAGACTAAAATATTCAAATGCGAATTTTACATTAAGTGGAAAATAAATTAGAAATAGACGAATGAAAAACGAAGTAGTAATCGTAATTTGATTAAATATTCTTATCTTTAAAAAAATGGACGCATTTATATTACGTGATGCACGATCTGCATAAAGGAATAAAAATGCGTCGATTTTCTTAAAGATAAGAATATTTAATCGAATTACGATTACTACTTCGTTTTTCATTCGTCTATTTCTAGTTTATTTGCTACTTAATGTAAAACTCGCGTTTGAATATTTTAGTCTAAAGCGTTACGTTATAGCTCTCTTAGATGATAAATAATATTATAGGGGGGTTAGAGGGGAGTCGGGAAATAAATCTCGAATTGAGATTATTCCCAAATAAAGTCTTATAATATAAGAATTAGTCTTAGTCAGTGTTGGTCAATAAAATCTTAAACCTTGTTTAAAAATTCGACTGGCAAATCACATCTTACATATTGTTATTTACACACCTGGACCTAATAATGGTGTTGATTGAAATTGTTTATCAAGGCAGAGAAAAGTATAGAATCGAAGGGTCTGAATAGCTCAGTTGGTGAGAGCAGTCGCCCGGCAAGCGAAAGGTCTCGGGTTCGATTCCCGATTCAGCGACTTTCGGATCTATATTTTTCTCGCCTATAATTTTATAGGGGGGTTAGAGGGGAGTCGGGAAATAAATCTCGAATTGAGATTATTCCCAAATAAAGTCTTATAATATAAGAATTAGTCTTAGTCAGTGTTGGTCAATAAAATCTTAAACCTTGTATAAATAATATTGTAAAATATCGTAAAATATTGTTTAGAACCTGCAATAATAATTCAATAAACTTCAAAAAATCAATATCAAATATTTTGTGTCAATAATATTGACTGTCTAGGGAAGTGTGAGGCCATATTAGTCTCGCGACGCGTTGTGCCGTCCTTGCCTGTCCGTTGTATTGGACTCGTAATTCGCTAACTTATTTCAATTATAACTCAAAAACTAAGCTTCGGACAAAATTTTGCAAAAGGAAAAATCGTCTCAGAATACGTTCAAGAATATGACATTTCAAGGACATCAGGTTGTTTTGAATCACCCTGTATAGTAGGTAATGTTTGTAATAAATATCTTTGGTTGAAGTTGCAAATTATATTAAATGATTCGTGATTTTACTTGTTTCTAATTTACAATGTGATGATTCTTTTATTCTCCTGATGAGCAATTTCCACCAACGATGGCTGTTCTATCCCACCGCGCTGTCACCAGTTTTTCTTTTTTGTCACGTCCGGGGGGTAAGTATTTTCTAACGCATTCGCGCGCCTTTACGAGTACGCGATGAGACACCTGAATAGCGAGGCCGAGCGGTAGAACACGCGTGGTCAGGAGTAAAGGAGAACGAGTTAATCTTATTAAAACTACACGAGAACTATTTTATATTAAACAGAACTGTCAAAATACGGCCAGCATATCACCTCTATATTCGAAAATAGGAGTTTTTCGGGTAAAATAATTGTTTAACAAATTTTCTAATTATTTTCATCGTGAGAACTCTTTGGAAAGACAATGTACATACTCAAAACTACACGAGAACTATTTCATAATAAACAGAACTGTGGAAATACGGCCAGCATATCAGTGGATACGGGAGCCGCCCCTAATTTAATTAAGATACGTAACCTACACCCCGAGGTAGATGTCCGGAAGGACGAAACCCTATACCTTAGTGGTATAACAAATGGGAAAATCAAAACCCTCGGGTCCGCACAAATACTTTATATGGGTTACTCTCTTCAGATACATACAGTACCCAATAATTTTCCTATCTCGCAGGAAGACATCCTAGGATCCGACTTCCTACGGGACGCCAGTAGAATCGATTTTAAAGATCCGTTCTATGGCAGGGAATTCCATTTTCGCAGCGGGAAACCGTAGTAATACCCGCCAGATCGCGTTCGATTTTCTACGTTCGAGTGAAAAATCCCGATGTTAAGACCGGTTACATCCCGCGACTTAGAGTCTGCAAGGATGTGTACCTCGGCGAAGCGGTAGTAACTAATCGCGATGGGAAAACTTACCTCGAAGTAATAAACGCGAGCGACACAGACCGCAAACTAGTAGTACGGTGGAGCTACAAGAAATCGATCAAGCCCATGGAGAAGATTCAGACGAAGAATCGCTCGAGTCATGTAAACTGTATGCTATCTCCTCCGCTACCAATATGATTCCCGATGAGCGAGTCTCAGCTATTCGAGAGCTCCTTCGCTTGGATCACCTTAATCAAGAAGAATCAAAACACGTGGCTGCTCTTATCGAGAACCACAACGACCTGTTCCGATTGTCACATCCTGAGGGTAAGTATTTTCTAACGCGTTCGCGCGCCTTTACGAAACACCTGACTAGCGAGGCCGAGCGGTAGAACACGCGTGGTCAGAAGTAAAGGAGAACGCGTTAATCTTATCTAGGACGCTTGAATTTTATTATTTATAAAAATAGAAAATTTTATAAGCGGATGGATAGAATGAATGTATATTTTTGATTAAAATGAGAGGGGGAAATGTGAGTAGTGAGTACGCGAACTCTTATTTGCTATATTACTGTTGTAGTACTTATATAATAGAATAATGTTACCTGTGTTTTATATAACTATAATATATTTATTGTAACGTTATAATTTCAGGCTTTCGGGGAGGCTTGATTATAATTTTTAGAAGCCGTGGAGCATGATTTTTAACAGAGAGAGAGAGCAACTGATCTCTCTTGGTTTTATTGACTCGAAAACGATTTCCGGTTCCGATTCATCGAGTGGTGAGTGATCGTTCGCCAGATGAGTTGTATGGGCCTCGGATTGTTCGGAGTGAGGTCCCACTACTAAGCGGAATGTCCGCGGTAACACTACAATATTTTTGACGTGGGGACGTTTCCGTGCCAGTGATTTAAATACGACTTCCGGTTCCGAAATATCGGCCTCGTTCTTCCTACTAGTGAGGTGGTCCATCAACAATTGAATTTGCCCGGATAGTAGCCGCGTCTGGCATACACGGGAGAAATCTCCGGTATATAATGCCCGGTTTAATCGCTTTATTAGGTGAGCCTTCCTGCTCTTCTTCCACGTCCCATGTTACTATTAAATTGCGAGAAAATGCATGAGATTTATTAAACTTCATTTTCTTAGTTAGTACCCTGTTATTAAGTTATTAGTAAAATTAATATTATTGATGCGAGATTAGTTCTTAATTGACATTAATTGATTCTGTCTTTCATTAATTATAAGTTGAGATGGATGTGGTTGTCGCCCTGAGAGAGGCGTGACCTTGTGAATGGATAGAAGTTCACCCTTATGGAGGCGCTCTCCGAGAGATGGGTACAGAAAAGGAGCTAATGTCAAGGATAGCTCGCCCTTTTAGGGGCGCTCAGAAGGATAAGAGCCGTGCGACGCCCTGTGAGAGGCGCGCGGTAGATGCAATAAAAATATTAATGAAAGACCGAATTATTATCAGATAAGTGTAAAATCTTTCTAAATAATAATTGAGATGTCTATATATATATGTAACAGTCTGAGCTTGTGGTTACTAAATGTAACTGTTTAATTATCTTAATTAATGCGAATAGTATTTAGAAGCTAGTGTGCTTTGGTTTCTCAATATGATCTCGATATGACGATTCTGTTCTGAATGTTATGAAAGAGTTTATCGATTTGAATTGGATTCTTAATGATTATGATACTTCTTTGCGAGCGGTTATATACATATTTTTGGGCTACCCCCAGTCTTTCGATAGTCATACGTAGACCAGTATCGATGAGACACGTGTCGTGAAAATATAAACATTTCGGTATATTTGCTTACTTCTTAGAATATTCGCGCAGTACATTTGTATTTCTAAAGATGTTTTGAGTTTTAGATTGAAAACATGTTATTATTATCGTGTACTTTAGAGCGTTAAGACTGTGTAATTAAGTATGTTTATCGTCGTTTGAAATAAACCGTTAAATTGTATGACATTGGCTACAAATGTTATTGTGTTATTACCCTTGTTAAAGTATCAATATCGTTGGTCGCTAATTAATATAGATACATGTATGTGTGAACTTTCCTTTGTTGTTATAACCATTTTAATATTAGTAAACATATATATATATATATATTGAGGTAAACTTGATATTAATAATTTAAGTCTAGTTTGTTCGTTAATTATTCATTTTAACAGATGCCTGTGAATCGCACACCTACATGCATTTTTAAGCTATACTCGATATTCGAGTCGGTCTTAAACTATTGTTAGTTGATAATTATGAAAGATGATATTTGTTCCTGTTATAATATGTCTAAATAAAGATGTTATAATATATTGTCACGTCCGGTCACATAAAATTTTTACTTTTACATGAAATAAATTCTAAGTTTCCTAAGCGCT
Organism: Prenolepis imparis; assembly: GCF_030444845.1. Lineage (NCBI taxonomy): Eukaryota > Metazoa > Arthropoda > Insecta > Hymenoptera > Formicidae > Prenolepis > Prenolepis imparis. Next base: position 25,582,615 of record NW_028141159.1, read on the forward strand.
GTTTGAAAAGCGCGCCAGTGCCGGCCATGATGCCTAACTCAGCCTAGTGACTAAGAGAGGCGCTGCGTAACGTCTAGGAACTTCCTACTACGGGGAAACGCCCCCGCCACACCGAGCGTCTCCCACTCTCGGGCCGCCGCAGCGCCGAGCCACCGAAAACGAAGGACCTCAGAGCGGTCCCAAAATCCGGCAGATCACATCGCGACTCCGACTAGAGCAGTCATATCTTGGACGCTCTCCTAATTCTAAATCTAATTCAATTCTAACATTCTAACTCTAATATTATAAGTCGTAACTCTAGTATTAAAACTTTAATTTTAGTTAACTTTGTATCGTGTAGTTTAATTTAGAATAAAAGTGTGTTTCATTTATAATAATTCTCCGCATTTATTTTAAATAAATTCCAATTCCACGCGTTCCTAATATAATATTTTGCTCTATTATTGTTACTATTCTAATATTACGATTTTGGTATTTCTAAAATATTCCTAAAATGAGTTCTTCCAATCTGCACGTGTAGTGAAAACCTATTATATGAATAATTTTCTTAATGAAATCCTAGCTGCGACTTAGAGAGGACGAACCGCTCGTCGATGCCGCACGATTTCACTTTCCTTATAATTTCTGAATTCTGTTGTGACTACTTTGAGAGGACGAATCGCTCGTAGTTACGTACTGAAACAATAACCGACAGTGAGGACCGCCGCACGTCGACTTATTGTAAAAGTGACGCAATATTCAGAATGTTTAATATTATAAATCATTATGCCTAAGACACGCCATGCAGGCAGGAAAAACCAACTTCGCCGTTTAACCGCGCGACTCTACTATCCGGCATCATCAAGTGAATATTCAAATCTTATCGGCATCTACTGTAACGGCCAGCGTCTCGCCTTAACGCCCGTCGCTGTCAGTCACTATCCTTTTTTTTCTTTAATTATTATATTATTTTAATTATCTATCTTCTTCCTCGCCACCGATCTTTAAATCATATTTTATACAAGATTCCACTATAATTACATTTGATCTCAACGCGGTAATACGAATAAATCGCATCTAAATACTGCCGACAACAATCGAAGAAATACATAACATCGCGCCTGTCAACACTAGCAACCGACAAAGCGGCCATAATGGAACGAGAGAGAATTTGGAGAGAAAGCTCTCTTTAATTAAACCGGGAGAATTCAAATAGCCTAATAAAATGAATTATGCTCATTTCCTTTTTCAATGTTTAAACGTTAATTTAATATTATTATTACTAGACCATTCATGTCTAGCAGTCAAACTTGCATATATAAACATATTTATAAAGATACTAATTTAGATATATTAATAATTATATTAAGAATTACGTACGTATCATTCAGTGAAATATTGCAAATAAGATAGTATATATAATACTCTTACATTCATATACATATATACATATATATACACATACATATATATAACTTTTAACGCACACAATCAATTCAAGAATACACACATACAAGTGCATATATGAAACTAACGTAGCATACGCGTACAACATATACATATGCATCTACAGTATAACTCTTTATCGATAAAATCATTAACATATAAATGCGAGATTCTAAACGTAAGCAAACCAGAAGGATATATGCATATTAACATCTTTATTTAGACATATTGTAACAAGAACAAATACTATCTTACATAATTACCAACTAACAATAGCTTAAGATCGACTAGAATATCGAAGTCAGCTAAAAATGCATGTAAGGGTGCGATCCACAGACATACTGCAACATGAATAAATAACGAACGAGCTAGCATTCACAATCAGATTCCAAGGCTATTGTCCTTTATCTTTTATACATCCAAGTAGCATTTCAAATGAATAATCTTAAAACCGCATACGTATGGGTGACATATTATTGAATTTTACAAATATATATATATGTCAACAATGCTTTGTATCAGGACTTATAAATTTGTATGTTGACTTAAAATATTGTACATGCACTCATATGTATAATTAGACTTTATTTATTAATGCTATCAAGTTCACATCAATATATATATATATATTCACTAATATTAAAATGGTTATAACAGCACATGAGAATTCACACATACATGTATTTACATTAATTAACGACTGTTCAAGCTGGTTAAAATTGAAATTTCGTATTTTTAAGAATTATCTGTAAGTATTCGACATTCCTTTATTCTGTTATTATAACATAAAAACGAAACACGCGAGATCACAACATTATTGTTTCGGGACATGTTGATTCTTCTCTTGTTTTGTTTTCGCCGGATAAAGCGTTACCGTTACACCGATTTACTCAAAATCAGGAGATTCGCGCAAACTCGAGTCATCCCCTTCCCGCTTCGCCGAAGGTTCGAGATCTTCGTGGAAAATATTATAAAAGGTCAGACTCGACTAGCGCGGCTCTCTATCTGTTTTGATACAAGTAGCAATCGAATCACGAAAATCTCTAAAATCTGTGGATCGAAATAAATTCATTCTGGTTATAATACGCGCTGTCGCGTTGAAATAAAGTGTCGATTAAAATGATCTATCGCGATTAATGACGCAGCAACTTATGTGCTTGTCGGACTCGATAAAATAAACGTATTTTATCCAAAGTGCAACACAGCCTCGCAATTGATATTTCATTTCTCTACTCCGATATCTCAAGATCTCTCTCTGTTAATCCATCGACCTTCGGTTCCTCGCGTTCACAATCAGCTACGCTTCACACCACAACATACTCTATCCTTCTCTCTCTCTCAGTCTCACGAGCTCACTGACATTGTCTTCTTTCCCGCCTTCGACACCTCTCGCTCTCTCTGAGCGATATCGGCAATTCTAATTCGCACGTGCATATCAAAAAACACGATCGCGAACATAATTTGGTCCTTCGAGCCGGATTGAGGTGCATCTGTGCGGAGCTCTAAACGCAGTGTTGTGTGACTTGACTCTCTTCATTGTTCACAATGAGTGAACTATTAGGGAAGCAACAAACATTCTTATACTCCATCTCTCGAGCTTTAGAACATTTTTAAAAAATCGGGAAGAACAATTACACCGGCGCGAAGATTCGTTCGCGTGTGTCCGTATTAAAGGAGACATGGGGGCAGTGCCTTCAGACCCATGCATCTCTTCTGCAATACGTTCCGGAAGAAAAACGAGACGCGTTAGACTATTTCGCTAAGCAACGTTTCGAGACCCACGAAGACATCTACAACGATACACTGGATTACATGGCGGAGTGCCTCGAGGACATAGAGCCGGTCGTCAAGCAACCTACATCTCCCGATCACCTGAATCGTCAGATCGGCTCATCTGCAACATTCTCCCTGTCGTATCTACCGCCCATCAGCATCCCGCCATTTGCCGGCAGGTACGACGAGTGGGAGAGCTTCCGCGACCGCTTCAAATCTCTTATTATCGAAAATAAAGACTTGTCAGCGTTTGCTCGGATGCATTTTTTATCGTCAAGCCTTACAGCTCGCGCGTTGGAATCGATTCAGAATATTCCCGTTACCGCTGATAACTTCGACATTGCGTGGAAAACAATAACATCGCGATATGAAAACCAGCGTCGATTAATCGAAGTGCATGTTTCTGCATTGTACAATCTACCGAGCGTTTCGCGCGACTCTGCGTTTGAGTTAAATGAGCTTCGAGATAAAGCGAATCGCGCGATTGCCTCGCTCAAAAATTTAAAAAGAACCGCGGAAGTACTTAGCGACATCCTCGTTTACAGCGTATCGCAAAAATTAGATAACTCGACACGGAAAGCGTGAAAGGAGGCGACGATACGACGATACCAACTTATGACGATCTCGATCAATTTATCGCGTCGCGCGCTCGCGCTCTCGAAGAGTTCGCGCTTCCTAATGCAAACAAACAAACACGCACACAAAAGGTCACCAGCGCTAGCGCTTCACCTTCAGCTACTGTATCATGTTCATTATGTAAAGCATCTCACTACCTTAATAAATATCCACAATTTATAAAGAAAAATCCGAATCAACGGCTAGAGATTATGAAGACAGCTAAACGCTGCCTAAATTGTTTAAGTTTAAAGCACGCAGTAAACTCGTGCCCCAGTAAATATTCTTGTCGGACATGTCAAAAACGACATCACTCGATGCTGCATCTTGATTCGGCTTTGTCTCCAAGTGTCGCCGCCGTTTCCACACCGATTACAACACACGCGGAAACGACGGAAACAAATTCTGTAACAGCATTATTTTCGACGTCGAACGTCACGTCTCGACCTCCGATTTTACTCGCGACGGCCCGCATTACCGTAAGCTCAAAATGGGCGCGCCGCAGTCGGGAGAGCGCTCCTGGATCAAGGGTCAGAGATTACGTTCTCCCTCATCTCAGAAAAGTTAAGTCAAACTTTAAAATTGCGCCGCGTCCGCACGCCTATCTCGATTGCCGCTGTCGGATGCGTCGATGCCGGCACTTGTCGTTACGCCGCTAATATTCGAATTTCGCCGTATAATCAACCTCACCGGTTTTAACTACCAGAGCCTCGATTTTAAAGTCACTCACCAAATATTCTCCGCCGCCAGTAGCCTCTCAGATCAACTGAAGTCATTTAAGCGATCTCGCGCTCGCAGATCCCGAACCTCTAAACGATGACCCCATTGATCTAATAATCGGCGCGGACCTTTATGGCGATCTAATTCTCGACGGCGTAAGAAAAGGAAAAAATGGACAACCAATCGCGCAAAAGACAATTTTCGGGTGGATTCTCTTGGGCCCTACCTCGACCCTTTCTGTCTCGCGTAAAACCGTTACAGTTCAACATTGTTCGAACTCGTCTCTCGAGCTAGAATTACGAAAATTCTGGGAGATCGAGGAGATCCCTCGACAAACTTTATTAAGTCCGGAGGAGCAGCAATGCGAAGAGCATTTTCGCACGACACATTCACGCTGCTCTGACGGACGTTACGTCGTTCGCCTTCCGTTTAAGCGCGGCCCGCCCATTGAAATCGGTGAATCTTACTCTACTGCCGAGAAATTGCTAAAAAATTTACATCGTCGATTCAACGCGAAACCCGAATTAAAGCTTGACTACACAGAGTTTCTTAACGACTTCGAAAGACTCGGACACATGTAGAAAGTCGATAACGCCGCGCTATCCTCTACACAATGCGTCTATCTGCCTCATCATCCGGTGATTCGAGACAGCAGCCTTACCACGCAGTTAAGAGTCGTGTTTAACGCTTCGAGTCGCACTTCTAACGCAACGACGCTGAACGACCACTTACTTATCGGTCCAAAATTACAAACGGATCTAGCTGCGGTAATCCTAAGGTGGCGTCAATTTCGGTACGTCTATTCGGCCGACATCGCAAAAATGTATCGACAAATACTTGTCGATCCCCGCGATATCAATTATCAGAGAATTTTGTGGAGTGCGCGTAATACGGAAGTTGCACAAGCGTATCAACTTTTAACCGTGACATATGGCACGGCTTCGGCTCCGTTTTTAGCTTTGCGCATTCTAAGACAGCTAATCCAAGATGAGGGAGAATCGTTTCCCCTGGCCGCTGTAGTTTTACAAGATCATATTTACGTCGACGATGTTCTATTCGGTGCTGACGACGTTCCTCTTCTGCGTCAAATTCGAAATCAATTATGCTCTTTGTTACAACAAGGTCAATTCAATTTAAGAAAGTGGTCGAGCAATACCCCAAAACTTTTAAACGATATCGACATCGAAAATCACGGGCTAGCATGTAGTAAATCGTTGCAAACAGACGAGCAAGTAAAGATTCTCGGTATTAGTTGGAGACCATCATTGGACGTCTTTCAGTTTCTCGTATCGTTTCCCACCGATATTCCAAAAACGAAGCGATCGATCTTGTCTACCATTGCGAAAATGTTCGATCCGCTGGGTTGGTGCACCCCCGTCACTGTCGTTGCCAAAATTTTCTTGCAACAACTGTGGCAACTCAAATTAGAATGGGACGATCCGCTTCCGCTTCCATTATTCGAAAAGTGGGCAGAAATTCAGGGATCATTAACCGAGCTCAATAATTTGCAGCTCAATCGCTGGATACAACGCGGCGCGGACACCGCGCATTGCGAACTTCATAGATTTTCCGACGCGTCAACCGCGGCCTACGCGGCAGCGATTTATATAAGAATCACGCCTTTAGCGGGACCCGTCACGTCGATGTTATTAGTTAGCAAATCCAAGGTCGCGCCAGTCAAGACATTGAGTGTTCCGCGACTAGAGCTTGCTGCTGCCGTTTTACTCGCACGACTAATGGAATTCGTGCGTACATCACTTAATATGACAACCGTACCGTGTACCTGTTGGACAGATTCGACTGTCGTTCTCGCATGGGTGAGCCAATATCCAACGAAGTGGAAAACATTTGTCGCGAATCGCGTGTCTGAAATTCAATCTCGAATTCCATTTGCCCAATGGCGACATGTCTCTACGGCCGAAAATCCCGCCGATTGCTCTTCGCGAGGCATTTCCGGCGAGCGGCTCGCGTCATATGACCTTTGGTGGCAAGGACCACCATGGCTGCTTCTTCCGGCTTCTGAATGGCCCTCGCTATCCGATACTTTGAAGATAGATACGAGTCTCGAACAAAACGCTCGCGCAGCTATTCATCTTACAACACCTAAAGAACCGTGAGATCTCGCTACGCGATATTCGTCGTGGCCTAAACTCATAAGAGTCACGGCTTACGTTATAAGATACGCCTCCCTTCTCCGCAATCGCATCAAACGGCGCGAGACACCAGCCGAATCCGCCTTTGCTTTGTCAGCTGATGAGTACAGGACGGCTCGAGATTTTTGGCTTCAACGAATACAAGAGGAAACATTTCCTCTTGAAAAAGACGCGCTTCTTAAAAAAAACCCGACTCCGTCAAAAGGCGCCTTGGTATCCTTAAATCCATTCCTCGGCGAGGATCAATTAAATCGCGTTGGCGGGCGGTTATCAAACGCGCCGCTGTTCCGTCCGGTTAAGCATCCGATCATTTTAGCGGCACACCCATTAGTAAAGCTAATCATTCAAAATGCTCATCTGCGATCTCTCCACACCGGCCCGCAGCTGACAATGGCAACCTTACGAAGAGAATTCTAGATTCTTCGCGCGCGAACGATGGTAAAATCTGTAATTCACCAATGCGTCGTTTGCGTTCGCGAAAAGGCCGCTGCGCCTACACAACTTATGGGAAGTTTGCCAAAAGTGCGAGTCACCCCTCCGACGCGGGCGTTTTTACACTGCGAAATCGATTACGCCGGCCCCGTTCTCATTCGATCCATGTCTGGTCGCGGCATAACGTCCAGAAAGGCTTATATCGTCGTGTTTATATGTATGGCCACCCGAGCTATTCATCTCGAAATTGTAGACGGATATTCTACTTCTGCATTTCTTGGTGCATATTCTCGATTCTGCGCGCGAAGAGGACTACCCGAGTCAATATACTCCGACAACGACACTACGTTCGTCGGAGCTGATCGTGAATTAAAAACTGCATTTCGCGCCGCGATTGGAGATCCAAATTTCCTCAACAAAACCGCATGCGACAAAGTCTCGTGGCATTTCATTCCTCCGGCTGCCCCGCATTTCGGCGGTTTATGGGAGGCAGGAGTGCGCAGCGTAAAGCACCACCTTCGGCGGGTGGTCGGTTCGCACACCCTGACGTTCGAAGAGTTTTCAACTCTTTTGTGCCAAATCGAAGCTTGCTTGAATTCGCGACCTCTCGCCCGTCTCTCGGATACTCCGGACGAATACGACCCTCTGACACCCGGTCATTTTTTAATTGGCACCGCTCTTACTACGAGTCCAGAACTTTCAATTCTGAATGTAAACGAAAATCGCCTAACGCGCTGGCAATTAGTTCGTCAATTAATCGAAAGGTTCTGGAAGTTATGGCAAAGCGACTATATAAACACCCTGCAACAACGAGTAAAGTGGAAGAACATCGCTCAAAATGTTCAAGCAGGACAACTCGTGGTAATTCGAAATCCGTTGTTACCACCGTGCAAGTGGGAATTAGGCCGCATCATTCAGTGCCATCCGGGCGCTGACAATTTAGTCCGCGTCGTAACAATCAAAACTGCTACCTCCGAATATAAACGTCCGTTAGCGAAAATTTGTTTCTTGCCGATCGCACTAGAAAAACGTGAAAAGGCGACTTGATTAATCTTTCACTGCCAATTAGTGTACGACGAACTCTAGATATATCCAACGCCTCGACTGTGTAAATTCATTTTGGTTTCTGTGTGTTGGTTATTATATAGTAACGCCTGGTTCACCATCGTTAAATTGTTTCGAAATGATTCTTTCGAGGCGGGCGGTATGTTCAAGCTGGTTAAAATTGAAATTTCGTATTATTTTTAAGAATTATCTGTAAGTATTCGACATTCCTTTATTCTGGTATTATAACATAAAAACGAATCACGCGAGATCACAACATCATTGTTTCGGGACATGTTGATTCTTCTCTTGTTTTGTTTTCGCCGGATAAAGCGTTACCGTGCGACCGACAGGCGCTCACAGCTCGAATATTCCCGTTTCAGCAGCAGAGCCGAGACTTGGATCTTCCAAGGAGTGAAGCCAAGGTACCTGTAAATAAAAAGAGAGAAATGAATATAGTTAGTTATAAGTTTATTTAAAATAATAATTATAAAGTTTAAAAGGAAAAAAGAATTATAATTAAAATTATAATTGGAAAAGGAATAAAAAGTTAAATAAAGTTAAAATGTAAGATAATATAAATATTTAAAGATAGAGTTTTGAATAAAAGAATAAGTTGTTTTTATTTTGTTTAGCAAACTTTAGGTTTGATAAGATTCTAATTATAGAATGCGCAAGAGTAAAAGTTAATTGAAATAATAAGAGCGCAGAAGGAATAATTAAATTGATTTAGAATTGAAAAGAAAGATAAATCCTAGAGTTATTTTGAGTTGAAACATTAATTATAATATACGCACGATAGAGCGTACGAACAGAGGTTCGTAATATAATTAATAATAATCTTTTAATAATTAAAATAAGTTTGTAACGTTGGAAGAGATTGGAATATATGAAAACAAAATAAAAAGGAAAGAATTAGAGAACGATCCGTATGATCAGTGCGAGGTCAATAAACGAAAGTTGACGAATCGTTATAAAAATCTAATTACGTAACCTTATAAATATTTGAAACACATTCCAATCATTAATTCAGTTAGGAAATTAATTAGAGTTAACGTAATGAAAAACCAATCATAAACAGGTGTTGAAGAATAACGACACTGATTGGAAATTATTTTATAATTTAAAACAAGCAGACAAATGCTCTTTATTTTCAGTTTTATTAGAATTATTAATTGACGTTATTTTTAGTTGTGAAAAATAATCACGGTTTGTAGTCAATTAATAATATTATCAGCATTATGTTCAAGGAATGAATGATTGAAGTGTGTAACTACGTAAATATATATGTACAGTTAGTTTTAAGTATTATAATATACGCGAAGCGTCCGCTAAGAACGCGAAAAGGGAAATGATGTGATTGGCTAGCGCGAGCGTGGTGGGGATAACTAGGTGACTACCAAGCGGCGAGCGCGGACCATAACGAGACGCCTGACGCGCGATTGGCGCTGAACGACTGCCAGCGCGGAGGACACGGATTGGCCGGTGACTCAGTAGTGGGGAGACAGTATAAGAAGCGGCGATCCGAAGACTCGAGAGCTTTAGTCTCAATAACTCCCGACGCGTAAAGATCGCTCGGCGATGCGAGCTTTAGTCTCACCAAATCCCGGCGCGTAAAGATCGCTCGGCGATGCGAGCTTTAGTCTCAACAACTCCCGACGCGTAAGGATCGCTCGGCGATGGGGGCTTCCGCTCACACCCTCGTACCGCGTAGAAAAAACACGTTCAAACTCGTTGACGCGAACGCGAAATAACTTGTAACGAAACGTGACGTGATATAAGTGCGAGAATTGTAACCGCGTTATTACCTGCCATAGTAAAACAGCGCGAGTTAATTTAATTGAGATTCCCTGTAACAAATCATAATTTCATTAAATATATATAACGTATTAGTGACAATAAAAATCAAGTGTTACTTACCTGTGATACTTACCCAATCCTAATCGGTTGAGTGACCATCCTTGTGAATGGTTGTCCTGTCGATGAATCCGGATCCTACGGGCGGTGCATCGATGTCCAACGGCGACCTGAAAAAGAAAAAGAAGGAAGTCTAAATCGAGGAAATAGGGAAATTGGCCCGAAGAAGGATCTTTGGCCAAAGTTGTCCATCGTTACTTATCAAACAACCAAACCTTGGTATTTCCATTGGTTAAAATACCTGGCGACCGATGAAACTTGGCGAAAGCGTTGCAACCTAGGGACTGGTGAGTGATACGTACCACGCGTTACTCTCTAAAGACCGGTCACAACCGTTTGTTACGTCCGGAGCGCAGTCGCGGCGTGAAATTCGCGAGAAATAATTATCGCGGTCCACGTGCTCGGACTATCGCGCTGAACAACGTCGTATTTCGGAAAACCTTTCCGGGGATGCCCACGACGAAGGGTTCCGCCAAGGCTACACGCAACTATTCAATGTCTTGCGGAGTGGAGGGTGTCGTCTTAAGATTCGTACGAGGGAGTTGCAAATGTTACTCAGGAGTATGGGGATATTATCGAATATAATCCTGAAAACGTTCGAGGGAATCATCGACGGAGTGGAAAATAGTAATTACGATGTTACCACCGGTGACGAAACGAAAGGTTTCTTCGCCGTTGATGTACCGTAGGTAAGCGATCTGACAACGGTAACAGTGGAGTTGAGGGTCGCGGGTTACCGACAGTCGATGGAAGTTACACGCTGAGCAAAGTATTCCGATTGGTAAGTTACCGATTACGAGCAAATGTTTGGCAATGTTCAACCATTCGTTTCGAGCAGTACCGCGTAAGCGCATATGGCAATCTACGCAAAGGGCGGCATTTGTTTCTTTATTAATAAACTTGACTGATATTTGGCAGTAAGGGATTCTCTGTTCAATAGGCTCTTCTTCCTCTTCGGGAAGAGGCAAGATGTACGGGGCGGTGAAGTACTGAGGCCTTATTGGGCACATGGGTGAATTATTTAAATAAATGGAATTAAATAAATGAATAAAACGTTCGCGTTATTTTATTCGGAATTCTAGAATAATCATTGAGTGTGCTACGTTAGCTTAGTTTGCAAAAGAGAAATCGTCGAGACCCCTTTTTTTTTATCAAGGGTCTAAGGGTCAGTTTTATGACCCTAGGCAAAAAAAGCAGAGTTTCACTTTTATGGCCCTTGGAAAACGCAGTTTTCCAAGAGTCTTTACGAATATTCTAGAGACCACGTGTAAAGTTATATTTCAAATTTCGTAGAAAATATTGATTTTTAAATATGTTTAAACAATAATTATACACGCACGTATGTGTTTGAAATTATTTCGATAATTTGGCTATTTGTGACGGCAAATAGTCTTATCCTTTAGTACTAGAATCTTAGCGTTGAATTTTATTATTTATTTCAATTGTTTATAATAGTTGAGACTTACTTTAGTTGATCTCTAGGGGGTGGACAGTGGTTCCCCGATGCTCTGGAATAGGCGCGTCGTAATGGGTGTGCAGGATGTCCGCCCTGATATGCAAGTACCGGATGCGACGAGGATCGCTGTCCGGGAGGTCGTCTCTCGGAATACGAGGATTCTCGATTTCGATTGGAGTCAATTGCACTGGCCACTTTCTCAGTTTAACGTCATTATTATTAACAGCGAACGGCGCGGTTCCGTCAAATAAATTATCGTACTCTGAGTCGTTATGATAGTAGGTGCCGATGAGATTTGAATATTCACTCGATGATGCTGGATAGTAGAGTCGCGCGGTTAAACGGCGAAGTTGGTTTTTCCTGCCTGCACGGCGTGTCTTAGGCATAGTGATTTATAATATAAAACATTCTGAATATTGCGTCACTTTTACAATAAGTCGACGTGCGGCGGTCCTCACTCGGTTATTGTTCCAGTGCGTAACTACGAGCGGTTCGTCCTCTCAAAGTAGTCACAACAGAATTCAGAAATTATAAGAAAAGTGAAATCGTGCGGCAGCGACGAGCGGTTCGTCCTCTCTAAGTCGCAGCTTGGATTCCACTAAGAAAATTATTTATACAATAGATTTTCACTACACGTGCAGATTGGAAGAACTCGTTTTAGAATATTTTAGAAACACTAAAATCGTAATATTAGAATAGTAATAATATTAAAGCAAAATATTATATTGGAAACGCGTGAAATTGGAATTGGAATTGTTTAAAATAAATGTGGAGAATTATTATAAATGAAACACACACTTTTATTCTAAATTAACACTACACGATATAAAGTTAACTAAAGTTAAAGTTTTAATACTAGAGTTAGGACTTATAATATTAGAGTTAGAATGTTAGAGTTGATTTAGATTTAGAATTAGGAGAGCGTTCAAGGTATGACTGCTCTAGTCGGAGTCGCGATGTGATCTGCCGGATTTTGGGACCGCTCTGAGGACCTTCGTTTTCGGTGGCTTGGCGCTGCGGCGGCCCGAGAGTTGGAGACGCTTGATGTGGCGGGGGCGTTTCCCCGTAGTGGGAAGTTCCTAGACGTTACGCAGCGCCTCTCTTAGTCACTAGGCTGAGTTAGGCATCATGGCCGGCACTGTCGCGCTTTTCAAACAGCGCTTAGAGGACTTAGAATTTATTTCATATGAAAGTAAAAATTTTATGTGACCGGACGTGACACCAGCGACGTTTCAGCGACTCATGAACCAGGTTCTATGCGGACTCCAGGGAACTGAACTTTTTGTATATTTCGATGATATAGTATTGTACGCGAGCTCATTACGTGAACACGAAATCAAATTCAACAAACTGGCCGAAAGGTTGCGTAGGGCTAACTTAAAACTCCAACCAGATAAATGCGAGTTCCTACGTAAAGAGGTCGGGTACCTATATCACATAATCAGTGACGAAGGAGTAAAACCAGATCCGTCTAAGTTGCTCGCAGTTAAAGAATTCCCCAGACCCCGACATGCAAAGAACATAAAACAGTTCCTCGGTCTGTCCGGCTATTATCGTAGGTTCATCTCCGATTTCTCTAAAATCACACGACCTCTTACCGACTTAAAGAAGGACAAACCATTTATTTGGAGGGATGAACAAGAAAAAGCCTTTACGAAACTCCGCGACGCACTATGTTCCAAACCCATCCTCCAATTTCCCGATTTCACGCGACCTTTCGTCGTTACAACAGACGCTTCAGGGTACCCAGTCGGAGGAGTCCTGAGTCAGGAAGAAATCGGTAAAGATCTGCATACACATCTCGATTACTAAACAACGCAGAGAAAAACTACTCGACAATTGAAAAGAGTCATTAGCCATTGTGTACTGCGTCAATTACTTCCGACCCTATATATATGGACGGAAATTCACGCTAGTCACGGAACACAGACCGCTGGTACGGATACTTTCCGTAACAGATCCTACCACTTGTGGTCCCATTCTTGAATGAATGGTTCGTTTATGTTGTCGAATATCGGGGCGTCGTCGCTAAGGTCGGAACTGTTGTCGCTCTCGGCCTTGCTTGTTTCGCCCGATTCGTCATTACACACAGTTCAACCTAGAATGGGACCACAAGTGGTACCGATTCCAGATAATTTCTCTACGTGAAAAGATAACCTAGTTATCATCGTCACACAACAAGGCGTACCAGTGGCCCGCGGAGCTCACATACTTCGAGAAAGAAAATCCTTGCCTATGATTAGAGGAGCAGCTCTAGCCAGGGCAAAAATAAACTGCGATGGGAATCGCCAAATTATATCGCTTGTCATTAAAGAACGCGAATCGGGAGCTACGGAAAGAGAAATACTAAAAGAATCATTTCGATCGCTTTTACATGTCGTCAAGGAATCGGAGCTGTCGTCTATCTCGATAAACAGAGGCGACTTCGATAATGTCCCTTGGGATACCGTGTACTCATTCCTAACGCGCGTCTTAAGCGAAACCAATGTAAAAATATTCATTTATAGGAATGAAATCTCCATCCCACCGGAGGACGAGAGAGAAATATCATCGCCGAAAACCACAACTCGGCCATTGGCGGCCATAAAGGTATTTCCAAAACATACCAACGTATGAAAAAGCGGTACCAATGGAACGGCATGAAAACCGATATCCAAACGTTCATCTAAAATTGCCACCCTTGCCAATTAAAGAAACTGGTCCGCGTAAAGACTAGACAACCCATGATATTGACGGATACACCTGACGCGGCCTTCGACAAAGTCTCGATGGACATCATGGGTCCATTACCCGTTACGCGAACTAACAACATGTATATCTGCTACATTGATTGCGTATGCATGATGCAATGGGATCGCTAAAGAATACTTAGTTAGGAGGTCTTGTACAGTGAGTACTGTACAAAACCTCCTAACTAAGTATTCTTTAGCGATCCCTTTGCGTCATGCAAACGCGATCAATGTAGCAGACGCATTCACAAATGAATTAATATGCGTTTTCGGAGCACCGAAAGCTATTGTCACGTCCGGTCACAAAAAATTTTTACTTTCACATGAAATAAATTCTAAGTCCTCTAAGCGCTGTTTGAAAAGCGCGCCAGTGCCGGCCGTGATGCCTAACTCAGCCTAGTGACTAAGAAAGGCGCTGCGTAACGTCTAGGAACTTCCCACAACGGGGAAACGCCCCCGCCACATCAAGCGTCTCCCACTCTAGGGCCGCCGCAGCGCCGAGCCACCGAAAACGAAGGACCTGAGAGCGGTCCCAAAATCCGGCAGATCACATCGCGACTCCGACTAGAGCAGTCATACCTTGAACGCTCTCCTAATTCTAAATCTAATTCAACTCTAACATTCTAACTCTAATATTATAAGTCCTAACTCTAGTATTAAAACTTTAACTTTAGTTAACTTTGTATCGTGTAGTGTTAATTTAGAATAAAAGTGTGTGTTTCATTTATAATAATTCTTCACATTTATTTTAAACAATTCCAATTCCAATTTCACGCGTTTCCAATATAATATTTTGCTTTAATATTATTACTATTCTAATATTACGATTTTAGTATTTCTAAAATATTCTAAAACGAGTTCTTCCAATCTGCACGTGTAGTGAAAATCTATTATAAAAATAACTTTTTTAGTGGAATCCAAGCTGCGACTTAGAAAGGACGAACCGCTCGTCGCTGCCGCACGATTTCACTTTTCTTATAATTTCTGAATTCTGTTGTGACTACTTTGAGAGGACGAACCGCTCGTAGTTATGCACTGGAATAATAACCGACAGTGATGACCGCCGCATCTACTAATTGTGACGCAATATTCAGAATGTTTTATATTATAAATCATTATGCCTAAGACACGCCGTGCAGGCAGGAAAAACCAACTTCGTCGTTTGACCGCGCGACTCTACTATCCAGCATCATCGAGTGAATATTCAATTCTCATCGGCACCTACTATCCTAACGACTCAGAGTACGATAATTTATTTGACGGAACCGCGCCGTTCGCTGTTAATAATAAAGTCGTTAAACTGAGAAAGTGGCCAGTGCAATTGACTCCAATCGAAACCGAGAACTCTCGTATTCCGAGAGACGACATCCCGGACAACGATCCTCTTCGCACCCGGTACTTGCAAATCAGGGAGGACAACCTGCACACCCATTACGACGCGCCTATTCCAGAGCATCGGGGTACCACTGTCCACTCCCTAGAGATCAACTAAGGTAAGTCTCAACTATTATAAACAATTGAAATAAATAATAAAATTCAACGCTAAGATTCTAAAGGATAAAACTATTTGCCGTCACAAATAGCCAAATTATCGAAATAATTTCAAACACATACGTGCGTGTATAATTATTGTTTAAACATATTTAAAATTAATATTTTCTACGAAATTTGAAATATAACTTTACACGTGGTCTCTAGAATATTCGTAAAGACTCTTGGAAAACTGCGTTATCCAAGGGCCATAAAAGTGAAACTCTGTTTTTTGCCAAGGGTCATAAAACTGACCCTTAGACCCTTGATTAAAAAAAGGGGTCTCGACGATTTCTTTTTTGCAAACTAAGCTAACGTAGCACATTCAATGAATACTCTAGAAGCCCGAATAAAATAACGCGAACGTTTTATTCATTTATTTAATTCCATTTATTTAAATAATTCACCCATGTGCACAATAAGGCCTCAGTACCTCACCGCCCCGTACATCTTGCTTCTTCCCGAAGAGGAAGAAGAGCCTATTGAACAGGGAAGCCCTTACTGTCAAATATCAGTCGGGTTTATTAATAAAGAAACAAATGCCGCCCATTCTGGAGACTGCCATATGCGCTTACGCGGTACTGCTCGAAACGAATGGTTGAACATTGCCAAACATTTGCTCGTAATCGGTAACTTATCAACCGGAATACTTTGCTCAGTGTGTAACTTCCATCGACTGTCGGTAACTCGCGACCCTCAACTCCACTGTTACCGTTGTCAGATCGCTTATCTACGGTACATCAACGGGGAAGAAACCTTTCGTATCGACACCGATGGTAACATCGTGATTACAATTTTCCACTCCGTCGATTATTCCCTCGAACGTTTTCAGGATTATATTCGATAATATCCTCCTGAGTAACATTTGCAACTCCCTCGTACGAATCTTAAGGCGACACCCTCCGCAAGACATTGAACCGTTGCGTGTAGCCTTGGCGGCACACCCTTCGTCGTGGGTATCCCCGGAAAGGTTTTCCGAAATACGACGTTGTTCAGCGCGATACTCCGAGCACGTGGACCGCGATAATTATTTCTCGCGAATTTCACTACAGCCGCGACTGCGCTACGGACGTAACACTATATTAACGTACCAGGGATTGCATTTTCTAAATAGCCTAATGCGTAATATAGCGAAGAAATTTAGAATGAAACTCTTTAAAACTACGGCCTATAGGCCAAAATCTAATGGCTCAATAAAGCGCTCCCACCACGTTTTGTGGGAATACCTAAAACAGTACGTAGATAAAAATAACGAGTGAGAATATATACCTAAAACTAGCGTCATTCTCCTATAATACGAGCGTACATGACGCGATACACCCCTCACGAGTTAGTCTTCGGGAGGATAGCCAGGGCACCTTCCAGCAACCCTGACGTCGTCGACGTCGCGGACGAAAGTTATGCTAACTATCTCACAACTCTTTTTAACAAATTAACAGACATCCAGGCTATCGCCCGCGAAAACCTAATTGCCGTTAAACAAAGATCAAAAATTTATTATGACCGTAGAGTTAATACTCGACTTTCAGAACAGGAGACTATGTATATTTGTTGAAAGAACCGAGCAAAGGAAAATTGGGCGACCAATACACGTGTTCTTATAAAATAATTAATCTTTTAGGAAATCATAATGTCAAGTTAGCTATAAGTAGAACTAAAACAAGAATTGTACACGAGAATAAATTGAAAGCTTCGCCGCATCGGGCCCTCACCGAGGAAGACCCCCACTCCGAACTAAACGATTATATCTTGGATGCCCCGGCGGAGGACCGGCCAGTAGACGACAAACCCCAGTAAAATGAAGACCTACGTAACCATCTTAGCTATAACCGTACTGCTAGCCTCAGCCTCAAACGGGCTAATAGGCTATGATTGCGGTGGCCGCGGTTTAAATATCACTACGCTCTCCCTATTGGACATAGAAGAATGCAAAGTCGACGACATCGAGCCAAAGAAGGAAGAGGTCTACGTACAATTGCTACAGTTGAGCGAATTCGAGCACACATCTGGAATCCAGTGCAAAATTGAAGTCGACCGAACTGTCTATTACTGTGGGATGCACTCACACATATCTGCCGTACATAACGGCAGACGCGAATACATTCACGAAACATCAGCCGATACTTGCAGAAAACTGCACGAAACGGGAACCATCTCCTTAGGATTAAACGGGCATCTCTCCGACATTAAACCAAACGCCTACCAACCTGCGTGCAATAACATTCGCAGGGTTCCATAAAGACCGACGGAGGATGTAGCGGGACTCAATACAGCGATCTGTACCTGGGCTACCTGGGATAACGCAATCGTCCAAGCCTCCATACGGATCACTACCCGGAAGCTGGAGTTACCCGTTAAACACAACACCAACGAGGTGATACTTTTCTTAGGTGTTCGCTGCCACGTGACAACAGGAGAATGCTACGACGCAGATGGAGCCTCTGTTACGTCCGCGCGGAGTCGCGGGGTATAATTCGCGGAGTATATTTTCGCGAACAACGTACTCGGACTATTGCGCAAGACAACGTCGCTTTTCGGAGATTTACTTCCGGCGATCGCCCGCGACGGAGGCTATCCGAATGTATGGTCAGGCGTCGAGAACGGATAGATACGGAGTGAGTAGGAAACACGATTTTGCGTTGTTTAGTTATCGGTATTCTGGGTACCTGTCGAACGAATTGTTAATCGCGTGGAAAACGGTCACTACTGTATTGCCGTCACTGTTCGTGTAGGGAATTTCTTCTCCATCGAGACACGTTTGATACGCGATTTGACACATGAGACAGTGGTGGTGTGGATCTCGAGTTTGTGCCAATCTGTTCAAATTACACACGGAACACGTTATTCCAGTGGGCAATTCGCCGATTATGAGGAGGTGTTTTTCTGAAATTACACAATTAGACTGTTCGCTTGTGCTTAATTTGAAGTAACAATGCATGCACAATGTGGCATCCATACCTAGATGAATATATCCGGTGGCACGTTGACAATAAATCGTCTCGACAATCTCGATTGTTTCGTATTCCTCCTCAAAGGGTGGAAGAATATAGTTGGAGAAACTACGCGGACACATGAGTAATATATTGTTTAAACAATTAAAGCGTGTTAATATTGGAAAAAATTCGTTCTCTTATTCTAGCAGGAAAAGTAAAACCGGCCAAAGAATTTGGAAAGAGAAATTGCTCCCTTGTTTTTTATGACTGACCCTTTTTTTCTATCAGACCCGAGTTTCACTTTTATGACTCTGTAGCTACGTACTATTTTAGTTTGGTTTGCCCGTTGAAGAAGAAGTTCATTTACAGTTAAAGTAGAACGTTATTGTTACTTTTAAGTGAGACCGAAGGATCATAAGTTGACGAGAGATATTTCTTTCAGATACCTTTTAGTCGAGCTTGTAGTTGATGGGTGGCAGTTCCACGATGTTTTGGAGTGGCTTCTCGTATTGCTCGTGCAAGGCTTCAGCTCTGCGTTGGAGATACCCGGATTTGCGGTGGTCGTTTTCTGGGATGTCGACTGGCGGGGACTCAGGTTTTTCGATGTCGATTTGTGATAATTTCGCGGGCCACTCTCTTAGTAGCACGTGTTTGGTGAATAATGCCTCGTATTCAGGATCGTTGTAATAATCTGTGCCATTAATAGCTGAATATTCGTTTGGTTTTGCCGGGTGGTAATAACGCGTGACTATTCGACGAAGCTGATTCTTCCTTCCTACACGGCGTGTCTTAGGCATTATAAATCATATAGAACATTCTGGAGACTGCGTTACTTTCACAATAAGTCGACGTGCGGCGGTCCTCACTGTCGGTTATTAACTGTGAGCGGGTTGTCTCGAAACAGTCACTACAAGTTCCAGAATTTAATTGAAGAAATGAATTGTTTAGCAACGATGAGCGGTTCGTCCTCTCTAAATCGCAGCCTAGAATTCAATCGATAATAGTTTATTTAATATGGAACTATACGACACGTGCACGCTGGAGAAACAACTGAATTTAGAGATTTTGAGAATATATATAAGATGTAGAACTAGAAACGCGTGAGGTTAAAGATGAGGTTGTATTTTAAATAAATATTAGAATTGTTAATATAAAACACACTATTTATTTAAAGTTAACACTAGACGCACTTAATACAAGAAATCAAATCTTAGAGATAGAGCTTATTATTAGATTTAGAATTAGAGTTAGAATTTGAACTAGGATTTAGAGTTAGAGAGCGTTCGGTGTTGAACTGCTCTGGTTGGAGTCGCGATTAGAACTGACTAACAATTAAAACTACCCAATTGATACTCACCGATTTGAATGAAACTTAACATACTTATTAAACACCGAAAAATATTAAATACGTGTTTTTTTGTTTCGGCTAAACACGCTTTTTAGGGATAGAAAGCACCCCTCAATCCCTGGAGGTGGAAACAGTTATGGCTAATTATTTCTGAAACGATACATTTTCTGAAAAAAGTGCTTAGGACCAAACTTGTAGAGTTGAACTTGTAGAGTTCAAAGTGATGCACTTGATGGCGACCTTGAAGTCGACCTTGAGATCGATTTGAAGGTCAATTAAATTTGGAAATAATTAGCTGTTGCCGGACTTTGACCACATCCTATACCTATATCTATAATCAGTAATTTTATGCGTTGACTCTAAATCTGTCTTCAGAATTGATTTGTTGCGTTATTTTCCTAAAAAAAGAAAAAAACCTGACGTAATGGGAAAATAGGCGCAAATTTATAGAAAAAATAAGAAGGAGAAAAAAGTTTTGTAAGTAACTTCAGAATAGAAGTAAAGATATGAAAACATAAAATGTCACTCTAATAAGTTAAACATTATCTTCATGCTATATTAGAAATTTCCTAATTTTTTAAAATTTTTATTGCTACTCTGGAATTATCCACAATATCTTTTACTCTTTATTTTGTATTAGGATTCCATTCGGACATATAATCAATTATTATTTTCCCGACTGTCATTGAGCAAGCATTTTCCAAAATTACTTCTTGATCACTTATTTGCTATGAGCTATCTTGCTCGTGAATTTCGTTCGAATATACCTTCAATCATTTTCACATCTGTACTTGGGCGAGTGTTCATTGTTTATAGTTTTACGTCAATTGTTCTTACGACTGCTGTTTCTCGTGAATGTTTTCAAAATTCTTTCGGAAAGTATTTACTGCAAGTACTTTTCCATCATTTGTTCCCACGACTATTTTTTGTGTTAATTTCATTTAGGCTTACAATCATAAACTCTGCTTTCTATGAATTTACTTTGAATCTCTGTTATAATATTATTAAAGCATTGTTAATCTGTAAAATTTCATAATGTCATTAAACCCAAAAAATATTTTAAAGTTATTATGCCTCACTTTCGAGGATCCAGTGTACAATATAGAATCTAGAATAACAGATGAAGAAAGATCATTCGCTTCTCAACTTGCAGATTTGATAAAAGACGCTATCAATTTTGATATATTTAAAGAGACTTATGATACTTTGAACTGTACTGATGCTAGTGTGATTCCTGATGCTGTTTTAGTTGAAGACAATCCAGAAGATGTTTCGGAAGTTATGCAAGACGATACAAAATTCAGAGAAATTGTAGACATTGAATATAAGAAGAGAGTAATTGAATTTTGGCGATCTGGACAAAAAAAAATAAGGAATATAGAATCAGTTAAAAACCGATTTAAGAAAGTTATAAATGTAACACAATTGTATCGATGGGAAGCACAAGTTGCTGAGGGTGGGTCAAGGACTGAAAATTGTTATATATCTCTCAATACGTTCTAGAACAATTTAACAGTGCATCTGATCGAAATCTACCCATTCACGATTTAGATCTAAAGAGATGGGCCTTGAAAGCAAGAGAGATAGTTCATTTGCCTTCTCAATTATTTACGGGTTCATCAAAATGGATACACAACTTTAAAATACAACATGGTATTGTTTCAAGAAAAATAAATAAATTCGTGACACAAGCGTATATTTTAAATAAAGCAGAACTATTGGAACAATCTTCCAATTATGTGAGTCAAGTTAAACTAGAGATAGGCTTGCTAGGAACAACAAACGTTTACAATTCAGATCAATCAGGGTTAAATTTGGAAACACATGCTGGTCGTACATTAGCCTCAAAGGGTTCTTTGAAAGTGAAGTGTCTTGCTCAATCTTTGAATTCCTTGACTCACAGTTACACAATACAACTTTTAATATCTGCCGATGGTATCTTGAAATCCCCCTTATTAATAGTTCTGCAAGAAACAAGTGGCCGTTTCGGACCGATAATACAGAAGTCAATGTACAAAGCAGATAATATCCTCGTTTTTGCCATAAAATCTGGAAAATTGACATCCGACATTGTTATTAAATGGTTTGAAGATGTCTTCTTGCCTAATGCTGGCAAGAAATCTATTTTGTGTTTGGACTCTTGGTCAGGACAAACAGAAAAGAAATTTGAAAATATAGACAAGGGTAATAAAGAAGTAAAAATCCTTACAATTCCTGCGGGAACAAGCTTCACTCAACCATTGGAGATCTACGTATTCAGACCGTGGAAAAACTTCCTGAAACAATTTTCGGACTTAATTCTCTTATACAACTATGATATTAACCTACATTTAAGGAATAACATTCTCAAAATTCAATCATTAATCCACAATCTATTCTCATCACCCCGATTCCAAAACATGATTAAATATGCCTGGTGGAAAAGTGGATATATTGAAGAAAAACCAGATAGATGTGAAACGCCTGTTGATTTCTGTTTAAAGAATTGCGGTACAGTCTGCAAAAACTGCAATAACATTGCAGTAATAGAATGTGCGTGGTGTATTAACTCTCTGTGTATGGAGTATTGTGACGTCCTGATGGGAAATTTTTGACGCGTTCTTGCGTTACTCTACTGTGGTAAGCGATAATAAGCCTGGCTCGCGGGCCGAGCGGTAAAACACGCGTGGTCAGGACTAATGAGGATTACGCGACGTGTCAGGACGACATAAATATTATGAATGTGAATTAATACGCACGCTTCGGTCTCGGTGCCGGTATTATTCTGCTTGAAGGAAATGTGAGTAATAAAATTCTATCTCTTATTTACTATGTTACTATTTGTGATAAGAAAATAACGCTAACGTCAAATTATGTAAATATGTTTATTCTTCTGTATAATTATATTCTGTATATTATACAGAAGAATAAACATATTTACATAATTTGAAACGTTAGCGTTATTTTCTTATCACAAAGTATAATTATATTCTGTATATTATACAGAAGAATAAACATATTTACATAATTTGAAACGTATGTTATTAAAAATTAATAGGAATAACGGTAGAAAAGCAAATCACAAACGCGCAATAAAGCTCAACCAAAATACCTGTATAATAATTATTATACAGGTATTTTGGTTGAGCTTTATTGCGCGTTTGTGATTTGGTTTTCTACCGTTATTCCTATTAATTCTTAAATAGTGTTAATTGATTCTGTCTTTCATTAATTACAGTTTAAGATGGATGTGCGTATCGCCCTGAGAGAGGCGTGACCTTGTGGATAGATAGAAGTTCACCGTTATTGTGGCGCTCTCCGAGAGACGGGTACAGATAAGGAGCTTAAGTCAAAGCTCGCCTTTTCGAAGGCGCTCAGAAGGATAGGAGCTGTACGACGCCCTGCGAGAGGCGCGCGGTAGATGGAATAAAAATATATTAATGAAAGACCGAATTGTTTTCAGTTAAGTGTAAAATCGTCTTAAATAATAATTAAGATATATATATATATATATGTATCAGTTGAACTTGTGGTTAATTTCAGGTTAACAGTATCATGCAATAAGGAGAGTGCTCGACGAGTGGAGCGACAGTAGAACGATGCGAGTATCGACGGACGCCGAAATGATTCGAGTGTCGCGGAGTCGTGTCGTGTGTTAGCGTACAGTGTTAATAATTAATTTATTATTCGAACGTATTTGTTAGATGAGTTAAATCACTTCATTTGTTAATATAAGAGTAAATTTCGGTCGAATAGTTAATTAGAATGTTTACTTTGAGAGTGAATTAGATATGTTGTAAATACTTACGATAATATTTCGTGGACACTGGATAATTGCAGATTTGTGAATAAATGAGTTATAAATATTACTATAAATTTTATTATAACACGTATATATATTTTATAAGTATCACTGTGAGTATAAGTATAACTGTTTAATAATCTTGTATAATGCGAATCGTATCTAGAAATCGATATAAATGTTCTGTTCTATCTGTATAATGAATCGATTGATTGATTGAATTATTGAATGATTGAATGATTGAATTTGCGAGCGGTTATATACATATTTTTGGGCTACCCCCAGTCTTTCCATAGTCATACGTGGACCAGTATCGATGAGACACGTGTCGCGAAAACATAAACATTCTCGGTATATTTGCTGACTTCTTAGAATATTTGTGCAGTACATTTGTATTTCTAAAGATGTTTTGAGTTTTAGATTGAAAACATGTTATTATTATCGTGTACTTTAGAGCGTTCAGGGGATCCTATTTGAGTCTGTCTTACCGGCCAAACCAATTATTTTTTTGTATACCGAGAATTCTTTATTGTTTTAACAGAATAAAAAAAGCTTTTCCACGATTAAAGTGCATATAATAATTAACCCCGAGGCGATCCGAATTTATGCTAAAAAGACAAAAAACTAAAAAATTCGAGTTTTTTATTGACTTCTCGCGTCAGCTCACAACAACATTTGCTTAATATGAAAGTTTTACAATATGTACATATAAAATAAGTGTACTTCCGGGTAAGGATTGCATGAAGGAGTATCAGTGAACTTGCAGAAATGAGTTTAGAAGTCTAATAAAAAAGATTTCGGTATACAAATATTACATTCATATGTGTGTGTGCGAGATGAGGCTGAGGAATAAAACAGAGCAGAAAATTAGTTACGTGATATCGTGATAGAGGGAGCTGCAATTTGTGACAAAGCAGACAATCATATTCCTTTTCTCTCATGTATAGAGTAATATACATGTGTATGTACATTACATATTACATTGCTGTCTGTCGTATCTTCGTCGTCTTCTTCGAACACACACACGCACACGCACACACACACGCACACACACACACTTTATCTCAGAGCTCTCTCTCTCTCTCTCTCTGTTTCAAATCACTCACTTACAATTATAAACGAGCAATTTGAGAGAGAGAGAGAGAGAGAGAGAGAGAGAGAGAGAGAGAGGGTGAGAGAGAATATGATTTGTGTGTAATAAAAAAATATAATTATAATAAATATAAGAAAAAATTATATAATAATAAAAATAAAATAATAATAGCAATAATATATATATATATAGATTTGCGAATTAGTGACGAGAAATCGGGATATTTATATTTATCACAATATTTATTTCCTGAATATCATATATATAAAGCACCCATTGTTACGAGCAAATTTTTTCATATAACATTTCATACTATTTGCAGCAATGCCTCTCGCTAAAATAATAAAACAACTCTAACATTGAACAAAGAAAACTAAAATTATAGAATGTGAGAGATATGAAAATGTTCGACAAGAAAATTGACAATATGACATACAATTATACTAAGAAATCGATTTATGTTTTTTTATATTTATGTGTTTTTTTGCTCTTTTCTCGCGAATTATTCTCTAGAAAATGTAAACGTATCTCTCGATCGTGCTCCGGCAATTTGGTCCAACAACTGGTTCTCGTGTAATCGTCATCGCTATGACTTGAAAAGTAAATTAAAAAATGTAGAATTATTTCATACGATTATATTTTCTATATATTTTTTTACCTTTTATATACAACTATATAAAAGAAGAAATATATAGAAAATATAATCGTATTAAATAATTCTACATTTTTACTTTATTTTTCAAGTCAATCATAGCGATGACGATTACACGAGAATCAGTTGTTGGACCAAATTGCCGACGCACGGCCAAGAGAGGCGTTTACATTTTCTAGAGAATAATTGGCGAGAAAAGAGTAAACAAACACATAAATTTAATAAAACACATAAATCGATGATGATTTTATAACTCAAAAAATTAAAGAAATAAAGTGAAAAAAATTAAAAAATTAAAAATAACGCAAAAAAAAAATAATTCTTTGCTGGACGGCTGGCTCTCCATTCACCACTGTGCGGGTATGTATCCTGGTGCTGTCGATGATGCGGGCACGTATCCTGGTGCTGTCGGTGGTGCGGGCACGTATCCTGGTGTTATCGCCGGTGCGGACACGTATCCTGGTGCTGTCGGCGGTGCGGGCACGTATCCTGGTGCTGTCGATGGTACGGGCACGTATCCTGGTGCTGTAGGCGGTGCAGGCACGTATCCTGGTGTTGTCTGCGGTGCGAGCACGTATCCTGGTGCTGTCGGTGGTGCGGGCACGTATCCTGGTGTTATCGCCGGTGCGGACACGTATCCTGGTGCTGTCGGTGGTGCGAGCACGTATCCTGGTGCTGTTGGCGGTGCGGGCACGTATCCTGGTGCTGTCGATAGTGCGAGCACGTATCCTGGTGCTGTAGGCGGTGCGGGCACGTATCCTGGTGCTGTCGGCGGTGCGGACATGTATCCTGGTGTTGTCGGCGGTGCGGGCACGTATCCCGGTGCAGCAGACGGAATATATACAGTACGACGGTCGGCGTACCTCCGCTGCCGCGCTCGTTCTTTGTTGACCGCTTTTCGTACCGCATTACTAATGCGCTGCAATAAAAAGATTATTTTATAATTATATGTATAAATATATGTATAAAGAAGAAATATACATTATCGAAAATATTGCCTCTTTTTTCTCATGTACGTTTCGATCCTGGTATTTTATTGTAACAGACACGCAAGCAATTGACACAATGTAATATATATTATATAATATATGGGTACTTTCCGATTCACGCATAATGCACATAAAGTGACAAAAAATCTATAATATGCGTGACTAATGAACTATAGATTTTTTGTCAGTTCATGCGCATCATGCGTGAATCGGAAAGTGCCCTATGTTACATTGTGTCAATTGCGTGCGTGTCTGTTGCAATAAAATATCAGAACCGAAACGTATATGAGAAAACAGACAATTTTTCCGATAATATGTACTTCTTTTTTCAATACAAATATATAAAATAAATGCTCTGACACAGATAATGTAAAAAATAGATCAAGTATTCAGATCATGTACGTTTCAGTCCTGGTAAGGTAACAGACATACACACGCAATTGACACAACAAACATCACTTGATGTTGATCTGACATCAGCATTGAAACATATGATCTGAATATTAGATCTATCCTTTACATTATATTTTTCGGAGTCTTTATTTTATATATTAGTAATTGAAAAAAAATATATATATTATCGAAAAAATTAATAAAACTAACCTTCTTTATATTGTCCGCTGGCAGCGGCGCCGTCGCCATCCTCGTGTCCGCTGGCAGCGGCGCCATCGCCATTCTCGTGTCCGCTGGCAGCGGCGCCATCGCCATCCTCGTGTCCTCTGGCAGCGGCGCCGTCGCCATCCTCGTGTCCGCTGGTAACGGCGCCGTCGCCTTCCTCGTGTTTGCTGATAACGGGGCCGTCACCGTGCACGTTGGTGACGGTGACGGTGACGGTGACGGCGCCGTCACCGTCGCCGTCGTCTTTCGTCTCGAGATGTATCCTTCACTTCTTGCTAAAAAAAAATATAAAAAGATAAGCATTTATATATTTTATATTATATATATATGAGAGAGAGAGAGAGAGAGAGAGAGAGAGAGAGAGAGAGAGAGAGAGAGACAGACAGACAGAAACAGAGAAAGTGAAAAAATAAAATACTTACATCTGGTCATGCGTAGCTTTTTACTCTTCCGAAGACGAACAACAGACTGACCGATCGCAAGCTCGTGCGTTGTTGCCGCGCCGCCGATCGTTTTTTGTAGATAAGAGATCGCGCGACGGACACACACACACACACATTTATAACTCGTCATAAATGTTTTTCATCTCTCGAGTGTTCTTCCCGCTTTCGCTTTTGGCAAAGCATTTAGCGAGGATTTTTTTCTTATTTGCAATTATAAATATATATAACTTATAAAATAAAAAACAGAACATATGTCTAATATATATATATATTTTAAAAAAAGTAAAAAAAAGGGTGTCCTTCTTGGTCTTGAACCCGAGTTCGCTCGGTGATAATCTACTCTACGCAATTGGCATCATAGGACGGTATCAATATGAATTTTTATGAGACATTTCAAAATAATACTACAAATCATTTTTTTTAATAGAAACATATGGAAAGGAATATCATTCAGCCACTTATTTCAAAAAGATAATATTTCAAATAAAACTAGTTTTATTTTATTTTTTTTATTTTTGTTTTTTTCTTTTTTAATTGAAATGTCTCATAAAAATTGATATTGATACCCTGAGTCCTGTGGCGCCAATTTAGTGCGTGGGATTATCACCGTGCGAACTCGGGTTCAAAACCGAGTAGGACATATGTTGCCCTCTATCGCATGATGCGATTTACGCCGCTACCAGCGGACACGAGGATGGCGACGGATGTCGCTCCCACCCCCCGGTACGCACCGCCGACAGCACCAGGATACGCATTCGTAGCACCAGGATACGTGCCCGCACTGCCCGCAGCACCAGAATGATATCCCCGCACAAAAAAAGGGCCACAGGACTATATTTTTGCAATTTTTTTTTATGAATATAGTAAATGTAAAATAATTATTCATCAAACTAATGAACATAACTATTATTATTCTTATTTTATAAATCATTGAAGACATTTGTATGAAATATAAATCAAATGATTTTTTAATAAATTGTCAATCGAATCTTCGATTGAATTTGCTCGATTCTATCGAAAGACTTTGAATTGAATTCGTTTTTACTAATCGCTAGAATAACTAGAATGCTCTTTGATTAATTTTGTTTATATCAAGTGTCAATTGGACAATCTTCAATTTATTTGTTCATATCTTTTATATAATCAATCGTCATTTCATAATTTTACTTATACATTTTACATAATTTTAATTATAAATGTTGATAAAAATTCAAGTTGTAAACTTCAGAGAAATATACACATATTACTATACACTAATTACTAATATTATAATTACTATTATACTAGTATTACTTTCCTATAGATGACGATAGACTATATAAACGATTTATCTAATTGTAAGGTAATTTGATATGAACGAAATAAATTGAAGAGTGTCCAATTGACACTTGTGATATAAACAAAATTAATCAAAAAGCATTCTACGATTAGTAAAACGAAGCATTCTACGAAAACGAATTCAATTCAAAGTCATTCGATAAAATCGAGCTAATTTAATCAAATTCGATTGACAATTTATTACCAAATAAAAAAATTATTTGATTTATATTTCATACGAATGTCCAATGATTTATTAGAATAAGAATTATTTTAATATAATAGTTATGTTCATTAGTTTGATTAATAATTATTTTACATTTACTATATTCATAAAAAAAATTGCAAAAATATAGTCCTGGAACCTTTTTTGTGCGAGGCTACCATCCTGGTGCAGCGAGCAGTACGGGCACAAACTCGATAATTATAATTGTGCAAGAAAAAAATAACATATATATACGTATATATACAGGGTGACCCATTTTAACTTAGGCAGCCAAATAACTCGAAAAATAAGCACACTACGAAAAAATGTTTAGAATCAAAATTTTGTCATTTCGAGGGGGACGTACAATGACGTTAAAATGAGCCCCCCCACCCCTCCCCCTGGGCGGTGAGGGGGGGCAAGTTTGAAATCTTAAAGGAACCCCTATTTTTTATTGCATATTCGGAATCTTTGGCTAAAAACACATACAATTTGTCTGAAACATTTTTCTCGATTCATGATAGATGGCGCTGTAATCGACGAAATTCAATTTCTTCGATTTCTCTTACTGAGAACCCATGCTTACGATTCTGCAATAAATTAACAATAAAAATACCACGTTTTCATTGTTAATACTCGAAATTAGTCTTAAAACAAACTTCTCATTATTTTTTATTACTCATTAATTACTTCTCAAGAAACTGCTTTTAGCGTAACCTGCCCTTTAGGCAACTTGAACGGTCCAAAGTACCGAGACATTTTGGACTTTCCATCTGATGGAGTTCCTCTAAGTATCCCTCCAAAATTTTGTCCATTTAGTGCCAAAGTCACAAGTGTTTATGTATTTTTTTAACATTTGTACTCTGATAAAATTCTGGTAAAATGGCAAATTATACGCCTACAGAAGTAGTCGATATTCTTATAACCTTTGGCGAATGTGGTAGAAATTACAGACTTACTGCCCGTACTTATGCGGAGCGATTCCCAAATCGCCGCCATCCTACTGATCAACAAATTATAAACATTGAAAGGAGATCTCGTAATAATCCACTTCATCGCGAAAGGCGAAGGAATAGACTTCATAATAATAATGACCCTAGATTGCTCGCAGTTTTGGCTATGGTTCATCAAAATCCCCATATTAGTACCCGTCAAATAGAACGAGAACTGGGAATCCCTCAAACTACGGCACATAGATTGTTACGATCAGTCAATTACCATCCGTATCATATTACTCTGGTACAGGAATTAAGTGAGGCTGACTACGTACTCAGAGTACAATTTTGTAGATGGGCTCTTGAGATGTTAGATCAGAATCCAGATTTTTTTAGTAATGTTTGTTTCAGTGATGAAGCAACATTCATCAGCAATGGTAGTCTCAATAGGCATAATTGCCACTATTGGTCACCAGAAAATCCACATTGGTATCGTGAGGTGCTTAATCAACATCGTTGGAGTTTATATGTATGGGTAGGCATTTGCAATGGCCAAGTCATTGGACCTCATTTTTTTGAACGTCCAATTAATAGTCCAATGTATTTAGAATTCCTCGAAAATGATTTGCCAGCATACCTAGAGAATGTTCCCCTTGCAGTTAGACTAAATTTATGGTATCAACAAGATGGTGCTCCTGCTCATTATGCTCGTATTGTACGGATGTTTTTGAATCAAAGGTTCCCAAATCGGTGGATAGGGCGGGGTGGACCAGTTCTGTGGCCTCCGAGATCACCGGATTTGAACCCCCTTGATTTCTTTTTATGGGGATACGTTAAAGATGCAGTGTATAGTAAAGCTCCAACGACAAGATTGAATATGATGGAAAGAATAAGAAGAGCTTGTGAAGCTATAACTCCTTTAATGCTAGAAAATGTACAACGTAACTTTCGCTGTCGATTACTGTTATCCTTAGAAAATAATGGTGCACACTTTGAGCATCTCCTCCATGCGGAGAGAGCTGATAACAATGCAATCTTGCCTTAACTGGTTGGGTCACCACACGACCTTGCCTTCACTGGCTGGGTCACTACTTGACCTTGCCTTAACTGGTTGGGTCACCACACGACCTTGCCTTCACTGGCTGGGTCACTACTTGACCTTGCCTTAACTGGTTGGGTCACCACACGACCTTGCCTTCACTGGCTGGGTCACTACTTGACCTTGCCTTAACTGGTTGGGTCACCACACGACCTTGCCTTCACTGGCTGGATCACCACACGACCTTGCCTTCACTGGCTGGGTTACCACACGTTCAAGCACCCCGAATTGTGAGAGGCGAGGGGACTCACGTTAATCAAGCACCCCGAAGGGAACAGAAAACTGCTACGTCCACGACGTTGTTCCTGGGTTACGCTAAAAGCAGTTTCTTGAGAAGTAATTAATGAGTAATAAAAAATAATGAGAAGTTTGTTTTAAGACTAATTTCGAGTATTAACAATGAAAACGTGGTATTTTTATTGTTAATTTATTGCAGAATCGTAAGCATGGGTTCTCAGTAAGAGAAATCGAAGAAATTGAATTTCGTCGATTACAGCGCCATCTATCATGAATCGAGAAAAATGTTTCAGACAAATTGTATGTGTTTTTAGCCAAAGATTCCGAATATGCAATAAAAAATAGGGGTTCCCATTTAAGATTTCAAACTTGCCCCCCTCACCGCCCAGGGGGAGGGGTGGGGGGCTCATTTTAACGTCATTGTACGTCCCCCTCGAAATGACAAAATTTTGATTCTAAACATTTTTTCGTAGTGTGCTTATTTTCGAGTTATTTGGCTGCCTAAGTTAAAATGGGTCACCCTGTATATATATAAATTATATTTTTCTTATAAAAAATATTCTTATTTGTTATATTCGTAAAAACGCACGTCAGATCTTTCATATTCACGCGGTATCAGTAGTATGTATGTACCGCAGTATATGTCTGTGCAGTACGTTGATATGATCTACTGCGCGACTCGTCACTCGTCGCGCGGTGCTATATGTACGCGTAACAACGAAGCAGCGTACACAAGAAGTCACGTTAGGACGAGTACTCTGCGTTGATACCACTGCTT